>NC_041388.1:23292237-23316673 GCF_002162155.2 Triticum dicoccoides
GTAAACCATGGTTCCACTCCCCTCCCAATCCCCCCCATTCATACCTTGTGGGTGCCAAATCACCTTATCCCCGGAAGCTCCTGTTGGGGAACGTAGTAATTTCAAAAATTTCCTATGCACACGCAAGATCATGGTGATGCATAGCAACAAGAGGGGAGAGTGTTGTCTACGTACCCTCGTAGACCGAAGCGGAAGCGTTGACGCAACGTAGAGGAAGTAGTCGTACGTCTTCCCGATCCGACCGATCCAAGCACCGTTACTCCGGCACCTCCGAGTTCTTGGCACACGTTCAGCTCGATGACGATCCCCGGGCTCCGATCCAGCAAAGCGTCGGGGAGGAGTTTCGTCAGCACAACGGCGTGGTGACGATCTTGATGTTCTATCGTCGCAGGGCTTCGCCTAAGCACCGCTACAATATGACCGAGGTGGAATATGGTGGAGGGGGGCACCGCACACGGCTAAGGATCGATCACGAAGATCAACTTGTGTGTCCATGGGGTGCCTCTTGCCTCAGTATATAAAGGATGGAGGAGGAGGAGGCCGGCCAAGGCTTGGTGCGGCCAGGATGTGGAGTCCTACTAGGACTCCAAGTCCTAGTAGGAGTCCACCAAGAGGGGAGGAAGGGAGAAGGAAGTGGAGGAGAAGGAAAGGTGGCCGGCCCCCTTTTCCCTAGTCCAATTCGGACTAGAGGGGACGGAGGGCACAGCAACCCCTTGGCCCTTTCTCCTCTTCCCACTAAAGCCCATCAAGGCCCATTGCTTCTCCCGTAACTACCCGGTACTTCGAAAAATACTCGAATCACTTGGAACCTTTCCGATGTCCGAATATAGTCGTCCAATATATCGATCTTTACGTCTCGACCATTTTGAGACTCCTCGTCATGTCCTCGATCTCATCCGGGACTCCGAACTCCTTCAGTACATCAAAACTCATAAACTCATAATATAACTATCATCGAAACCTTAAGCGTGCGGACCCTACGATTCGAGAACAATGTAGTCATGACCGAGACACGTCTCTGGTCAATAACCAATAGCGGGACCTGGATGCCCATATTGGCTCCTACATATTCTACGAAGATCTTTATCGGTCAGACCGCATAACAACATACGTTGTTCCCTTTGTCATCGGTATGTTACTTGCCCGAGATTCGATCGTCGGTATCTTAATACCTAGTTCAATCTCGTTACTGGCAAGTCTCTTTACTCGTTCCGTAATACATCATCTCACAACTAACTCATTAGTTGCAATGCTTGCAAGGCTTAAGTGATGTGCATTACCGAGAGGGCCCAGAGATACCTCTCCGACAATCGGAGTGACAAATCCTAATCTCGAAATACGCCAACCCAACATTTACCTTTGGAGACACCTGTAGAGGTCCTTTATAATCACCCAGTTACGTTGTGACGTTTGGTAGCACACAAAGTGTTCCTCCGGCAAACGGGAGTTGCATAATCGCATAGTCATAGGAACATGTATAAGTCATGAAGAAAGCAATAGCAACATACTAAACGATCGGGTGCTAAGTTAATGGAATGGGTCATGTCAATCACATCATTCTCCTAATGATGTGATCCCGTTAATCAAATAACAACTCTTTTGTTTATGGTTAGGAAACATAACCATCTTCGATTAACGAGCTAGTCAAGTAGAGGCATACTAGTGACACTTTGTTTGTCTATGTATTCACACAAGTATTATGTTTCCGGTTAATACAATTCTAGCATGAATAATAAACATTTATCATGATATAAGGAAATAAATAATAACTTTATTATTGCCTCTAGGGCATATTTCCTTCAGTCTCCCACTTGCACTAGAATCAATAATCTAGTTCACATCGCCATGTGATTTAACAGCAATAGTTCACATCACCATGTGATTAACACCCATAGTTCACATCGATATGTGATCAACACCCAAAGGGTTTACTAGAGTCAGTAATCTAGTTCACGTCGCTATGTGATTAACACCCAAAGAGTACTAAGGTGTGATCATGTTTTGCTTGTGAGATAATTTTAGTCAACGGGTCTGCCACATTCAGATCCGTAAGTATTTTGCGAATTTCTATGTCAACAATGCTCTGCACGGAGCTACTCTAGCTTATTGCTCCCACTTTCAATATGTATCTAGATCGAGACTTAGAGTCATCCAGATCTGTGTCAAAACTTGCATCGACGTAACTTTTTACGACAAACCTTTTTGTCACCTCCATAATTGAGAAATATTTCCTTATTCCACTAACGATAATTTTGACCGCTGTCCAGTGATCTACTCTTAGATCACTATTGTACTCCCTTGCTTAACACAGTGTAGGGTATACAATAGATCTGGTACACAGCATGGCATACTTTATAGAACCTATGGCTGAGGCATAGGGAATGACTTTCATTCTATTTCTATCTTCTGCCGTGGTCAGGCTTTGAGTCTTACTCAATTTCACACCTTGCAACACAGGCAAGAACTCTTTCTTTGACTGTTCCATTTTGAACTACTTCAAAAATCTTGTCAAGGTATGTACTCATTGAAAAACTTATCAAGCGTCTTGATCTATCTCTATAGATCTTGATGCTCAATATGTAAGCAGCTTTACCGAGGTCTTTCTTTGAAAAACTCCTTTCAAATATTCCTTTATGCTTTCCAGAAAATTATACATTATTTATGATCAACAATATGTTGTTCACATATACTTATTAGAAATGTTGTAGTGCTCCCACTCACTTTCTTGTAAATACAGGCTTCACCGTAAGTCTGTATAAAACTATATGCTTTGATCAACTTATCAAAGCGTATATTCCAACTCCGAGATGCTTGCACCAGTCCATAGATGGATCGTTGGAGCTTGCATATTTTGTTAACACCTTTAGGATTGACAAAACCTTCTGGTTGCATCATATACAACTCTTCTTTAAGAAATCCATTAAGGAATGCAGTTTTGTTTATCCATTTGCCAGATTTCATAAAATGCGGCAATTGCTAACATGATTCGGACAGACTTAAGCATATATACGAGTGAGGAAATCTCATCGTAGTCAACACCTTGAACTTGTCGAAAACCTTTTGCGACAATTCTAGCTTTGTAGATAGTAACACTACTATCAGCATCCGTCTTCCTCTTGAAGATCCATTTATTTTCGATGGCTTGCCGATCATCGGGCAAATCCATCAAAGTCCATACTTTGTTCTCATACATGGATCATATCTCAGATTTTATGGCCTCAAACCATTTTGCGGAATCTGGGCTCATCATCGTTTCCTCATAGTTCGCAAGTTCGTCATGGTCTAGTAAGATGACTTCCAGAACAGGATTACTGTACTACTCTGGTGCGGATCTCACTCTGGTTTACCTACGAGATTCGGTAGTAACTTGATCTGAAGTTACATGATCATCATCATTAGCTTCCTCACTAATTGGTGTAGTAGTCATAGGAACAGATTTCTGTGATGAACTACTTTCCAATAAGGGAGCAGGTACAGTTACCTCATCAAGTTCTACTTTTCTCCCACTCACTTCTTTCGAGAGAAACTCCTTCTCTAGAAAATTTCCGAATTTAGCAACAAAAGTCTTGCCTTTGGATCTATGATAGAAGGTGTATCCAATAGTTTCCTTTGGGTATCCTATGAAGACACATTTCTTCGATTTGGGTTTGAGCTTATCAGGTTGAAACTTTTTCACATAAGCATTGCAACCTCAAACTTTAAGAAACAACAGCTTAGGTTTCTTGCCAAACCATAGTTCATACAGTGTCGTCTCAACGGATTTAGATGGTGCCCTATTTAACGTGAATGCAGCTGTCTCTAATGCATAACCCCAAAACGATAGTGGTAGATCGGTAAGAGACATCATAGATCGCACCATATCTAATAAAGTACGGTTATGACGTTCGGACACACCATTACATTGTGGTGTTCCAGGTGGCGTGAGTAGTGAAACTATTTCACATTGTTTTTAACTGAAAGCCAAACTCGTAACTCAAATACTCTTCTCTACGATCAGATCGTAGAAACTTTATTTTCTTGTTACGATGATTTTTCACTTCACTCTGAAATTCTTTGAACTTTTCAAATGTTTCAGACTTATGTTTCCTCAAGTAGATATACTCATATCTGCTCAAATCATCTGTGAAGATCAGAAAATAATGATACCTGTCGCGAGCCTCAATATTCATCGGACCACATACATCAGTATGTATGATTTCCAACAAATCTGTTGCTCGCTCCATTGTTCCAAAGAACGGAGTCTTAGTCATCTTGCCCATGAGGCATGGTTCGCAAGCATCAACTGATTCATAATCAAGTGATTTCCAAAGCCCATCAGCATGGAGTTTCTTCATGCGCCTTACACCAATATGACCTAAACGGCAGTGCCACAAATAAGTTGCACTATCATTATTAACTTTGCATCTTTTGGTTTCAATATTATGATTATGTGTATCACTACGATCGAGATCCAACGAACTATTTTCATTGGGTGTGTAACCATATAAGGTTTTATTCATGTAAACAGAACAACAATTTATTCTCTTACTTAAATGAATAACCGTATTACAATAAACATGATCAAATCATATTCATGCTAAACGCAAACACCAAATAACACTTATTTAGGTTCAACACTAATCCCGAAATTATAGAGAGTGCGTGATGATGATCATATCAATCTTGGAACCACTTCCAACACACATCGTCACTTCACCCTTAACTAGTCTCTGTTTATTCTGCAGCTCCCGTTTCGAGTTACTAATCTTAGCAACTGAACTAGTATCAAATACTGAGGGGTTGCTATAAACACTAGTAAAGTACACATCAATAAGATGTATATCAAATATACTTATGTTCACTTTGCCATCCTTCTTATCCGCCAATCACTTGGGGTAGTTCCGCTTCTAGTGACCAGTCCCTTTGCAGTAGAAGCACTTAGTCTCAGGCTTAGGACCAGACTTGGGCTTCTTCACTTGAGCAGCAACTTGCTTGCCGTTCTTCTTGAAGTTCCCCTTCTTCCCTTTGCCCTTTTCTTGAAACTAGTGGTCTTGTTAACCATCAACACTTGATGTTTTTCTTTATTTCTACCTTCGTCGATTTTAGCATCACGAAGAGCTTGGGAATTATTTTTGTCATCCCTTGCATATTATAGTTCATCACGAAGTTCTACTAACTTGGTGATGGTGACTAGAGAATTCTGTCAATCACTATCTTATCTGGAAGATTAACTCCCACTTGATTCAAGCGATTGTAGTACTCAGACAATCTGGGCACATGCTCACTAGTTGAGCGATTCTCCTCTATCTTTTAGCTATAGAACTTGTTGGAGACTTCATATCTCTCAACTCAGGTATTTGCTTGAAATATTAACTTCAACTCCTGGAACATCTCATATGCTCCATGACGTTCAAAACGTCTTTGAAGTCCCGATTCTAAGCCATTAAGCATGGTACACTAAACTATCAAGTAGTCATCATATTGAGCTAGCCAAACGTTCATAACGTCTGCATCTGCTCCTGCAATAGGTCTGTCACCTAGCGGTGCATCAAGGACATAATTCTTCTGTGCAGCAATGAGGATAAACCTCAGATTACGGATCCAATCCGCATCATTGCTACTAACATCTTTCAACACAATTTTCTCTAGGAACATATCAGAATAAACACAGGGAAGCAACAACGCGAGCTATTGATCTACAACATGATTTGCAAAATACTACCAGGACTAAGTTCATGATAAATTTAAGTTCAATTTAATCATATTACTTAAGAACTCCCACTTAGATAGACATCCATCTAATCCTCTAAGTGATCACGTGATCCAAATCAACTAAACCATGTCCGATCATCACGTGAGATGGAGTAGTTTCATTGGTGAACATCACTATGTTGATCATATCTACTATATGATTCACGCTCGACCTTTCGGTCTCCGTGTTCCGAGGCCATATCTGTATATGCTTGGCTCATCAAGTATAACCTGAGTATTCCGCGTGTGCAACTGTTTTGCACCCGTTGTATTTGAACGTAGAACCTATCACACCCGATCATCATGTGGTGTCTCAGCACGAAGAACTTTCGCAATGGTGCATACTCAGGGAGAACACTTCTTGATAATTAGTGAGAGATCATCTTATAATGCTACCATCAATCAAAGCAAGATAAGATGCACAAAAGATAAACATCACATGCAATCAATATAAGTGATATGATATGGCCATCATCATCTTGTGCTTGTGATCTCCATCTTCGAAGCACCATCGTGATCACCATCGTCACCGGCGCAACACCTTGATCTCCATCGTAGAATCGTTGTCGTCTCGCCAATATTATGCTTCCACGACTATCGCTACCGCTTAGTGATAAAGTAAAGCATTACAACGCTATTGCATTGCATACAATAAAGCGACAACCATATGGCTCCTGCCAGTTGCCGATAACTCGGTTACAAAACATGATCATCTCATACAATAAAATTT
This sequence comes from Triticum dicoccoides, assembly GCF_002162155.2. Classification (NCBI taxonomy): domain Eukaryota; kingdom Viridiplantae; phylum Streptophyta; class Magnoliopsida; order Poales; family Poaceae; genus Triticum; species Triticum dicoccoides. Next base: position 23,298,698 of record NC_041388.1, read on the forward strand.
AGCATCATGTCTTGACCATATCACATCACAACATGCCCTGCAAAAACAAGTTAGACGTCCTCTACTTTGTTGTTGCAAGTTTTACGTGCCTGCTACGGGCTTAAGCAAGAACCAATCTTACCTACGCATCAAAACCACAACGATAGTTTGTCAAGTTGGTGCTGTTTTAACCTTCGCAAGGACCGGGCGTAGCCACACTCGGTTCAACTAAAGTTGGAGAAACTGTCACCCGCAAGCCACCTCTGTGCAAAGCACGTCGGGAGAACCGGTCTCGCGTAAGCGTACGCGTAATGTTGGTCAAGGCCGCTTCGTCCAACAATACCGCCGAATCAAAGTATGACATGCTGGTAAGCAGTATGACTTATATCGCCCACAACTCACTTGTGTTCTACTCGTGCATATAACATCAACATATAAAACCAGGCTCGGATGCCACTGTTGGGGAACGTAGTAATTTCAAAATTTTCCTACGCACACGCAAGATCATGGTGATGCATAGCAACGAGAGGGGAGAGTGTTGTCTATGTACCCTCGTAGACCGAAGCAGAAGCGTTGACGCAACATAGAGGAAGTAGTCGTGCGTCTTCCTGATCCGACCGATCCAAGCACCGTTACTCCGGCACCTCCGAGTTCTTGGCACACGTTCAGCTCGATGACGATCCCCGGGCTCCGATCCAGCAAAGCGTCGGGGAGGAGTTCCGTCAGCATGACCGCGTGGTGACAATCTTGATGTTCTATCGTCGCAGGGCTTCGCCTAAGCACCGCTACAATATGACCGAGGTGGAATATGGAGGAGGGGGGCACCGCACACGGCTAAGGAACGATCACGAAGATCAACTTGTGTGTCCATGGGGTGCCTCTTGCCTCAGTATATAAAGGATGGAGGAGGAGGAGGCCGGCCAAGGCTTGGTGCGGCCAAGATGTGGAGTCCTACTAGGACTCCAAGTCCTAGTAGGAGTCCACCAAGAGGGGAGGAAGGGAGAAGGAAGTGGAGGAGAAGGAAAGGTGGCCGGCCCCCTTTTCCCTAGTCCAATTCGGACTAGAGGGGAGGGGGGGCGCAGCAGCCCCTTGGCCCTTTCTCCTCTTCCCACTAAAGCCCATCAAGGCCCATTGCTTCTCCCAAAACTACCCGGTACTCTGAAAAATACCCGAATCACTCGGAACCTTTCCGATGTCCGAATATAGTCGTCCAATATATCGATCTTTACGTCTCGACCATTTCGAGACTCCTCGTCATGTCCCCGATCTCATCCGGGACTGCGAACTCCTTCGGTACATCAAAATTCATAAACTCATAATATAACTGTCATCGAAATCTTAAGCGTGTGGACCCTACGGTTCGAGAACAATGTAGACATGACCGAGACACGTCTCCGGTCAATAACCAATAGCGGGACCTGGATGCCCATATTGGCTCCGACATATTCTATGAAGATCTTTATCGGTCAGACCGCATAACAACATACGTTGTTCTCTTTGTCATCGGTATGTTACTTGCCCGAGATTCAATCGTCGGTATCTTAATACCTAGTTCAATCTCGTTACCGGCAAGTCTCTTTACTTGTTCCGTAATACATCATCTCGCAACTAACTCATTAGTTGCAATGCTTGCAAGGCTTAAGTGATGTGCAGTACCGAGAGGGCCCAGAGATACCTCTCTGACAATCGAAGTGACAAATCCTAATCTCGAAATACGCCAACCCAACATTTACCTTTGGAGACACCCGTAGAGCTCATTTATAATCACCCAGTTACGTTGTGATGTTTGGTAGCACACAAAGTGTTCCTCCGGCAAACGGGAGTTGCATAATCTCATAGTCATAGGAACATGTATAAGTCATGAAGAAAGCAATAGCAACATACTAAACGATCGGGTGCTAAGCTAATGGAATGGGTCATGTCAATCACATCATTCTCCTAATGATGTGATCCCGTTAATCAAATAACAACTCTTTTGTTTATGGTTAGGAAACATAACCATCTTCGATTAACGAGCTAGTCAAGTAGAGGCATACTAGTGACACTTTGTTTGTCCATGTATTCACACAAGTATTATGTTTCCGGTTAATACAATTCTAGCATGAATAATAAACATTTATCATGATATAAGGAAATAAATAATAACTTTATTATTGCCTCTAGGGCATATTTCCTTCAGCTCCCTTCTCCCGAGCCGCGAAACCTCAGCCCCTCCTCCATGGCGCCCCCCACCGCACCAATTTCATAGCCGCCCTCCTCCCTAATGCTGGAGACGTTGTCCATTTGTCGTCGTGCACTGGGTCGTGTGCCTCCTACTCCGTGCTACTGGAGCTGCCTCGATGATGGCCGCATGAACCGACGACGGCCGCATGAGCCGATTCACAGCGCCGGAGCAGCTCCAACTTCGGATCCGTCCAGAGTCCCGGCGCTGCTTCCCTATAGCCATCGACCGTCGTGACATCGTTGTTTCCCTGCCGTCGGTGGCCACCGCAACCGTGCCGGCCTCACCGACTAGGCAGCTGGACCTGCCTACTTCACCATGCTGCCAGATAGGTCGCACCCTCATCTTGAATCACTTTATTTAGGCGTCAGTTGTCTGAATTTTTATTCTGGGCCAATTGATTCCCGATGGGAAGCAGCACCCCTCGAGGCGGCGGAGCTCCTAGGCTATCAGTTGGCTGGTGTCTAACGTAAGGGTGCGGGGCTGCAAGTTCGTTGTGGAAGAAGCACTTAGATGGCTATCTTAGAGTTGCGTGGGTTCAAGGTACTGCCGCTGCCGGCTCTGGATGACGGGGAGTCTTTGTGGATTGTCCCGGGGGCGGCGCAACCACGGCAGTGCGGTGGGGCGGGGAGCGGGGTTTTGGCCGGGGCCACGGACGGCGGAGGCAAGCTGCTCTGCCGTTTGTCGCTGGCTCTTCGGGGAAGATTCCTAACAGTGTCAGCCGGGAGGCACAAGACGGCCATCAAGCCATCCAGTGTAGATCGGACAGTACCAAAATAAAATAAGATCGTGTGACCCCAATTTAGTCTCAGTCAACAGACATGTGACCACTCTCGTACCTTGTTGTTTATCTCTTAGTGTATTTCTTCAGATCAAAGAGATCTGTCGTTCTTAACATTATGCGTTATCTGCATCTTCAGCCACACCGTCTTCCGACTCATCCCAGCTGCTCCAACAAGGGAAGCATACACCAGAAGGGAGCTATAGTCCCCACTCAACAGTTCCCTGCATCGAATGTGCGTGCCTGACATGGACAGCCACAACAACTGCATGACCATCGACAAGTCAACACATGATGCTCACTCCCATGGATGGCGGCCAGATAGGTTGTACCCTCATATTACTCGTGTGCAACATTTATGGCTCTGTTATTCATCTAAGCATGGAAAATAGATTATCACATTTGACTATATATTCATGTTGATCTCTTACTGGTCTTGTTCAGGAGTTAATGTTGTTCCAAAGTTCAGCTAAGATACTTGTTCTTTAGGTAATGTTGTTCCATAGTTATCATCAATCAGCCAATGCTATCCCACAGGCTGGTGATTATAGTATTATACCACTTCTAGTATTACCTATGTTGTTCTTTAATACTTTTGTGTGCCATCTAGTTAATCTCGAGTACAAACGATACATATTCTGTAGCTTTCATCTGTGTTCTCCCTTTAGTTTTTGAGACCTGTTGCTGCTAGTTAACCCCAGTCCTACTATTTATGTCGTCTCCTACAGGCACTCATTACATAAATCTAACTACTAGTTGTCTTCCATGCATGTCAGCTATAATTGCACACACTGATATATCCACAAGAACCTCACGGAGCAATGTAAAGGCCAATAAACTTGATGTCAATGATACCCAATATGATGGAACATGTAAATGCAGTTCTTCAGAAGACTTGCAGAAAGATGTTGAATCCTATTCACCCCACAAGGTCCTTGCTCTAACTTGGCCTGTGATATGGGTACAACATGCATATAATGTCCTGGAGTGTATCTACTCTGTTGCAATGCCATGTGCTTAGCATGATGATCATGCATGTAAATATATCATGCCTTCCTGTTTTTCAGTACCTATTCCATTCATGATAACATGTTTTCAAATTCAAGTACTGTCATTCTACTCTATCGCAATGCCATCTGCTTAATTTGGACATCATGCTTCTGAATATCTTATGCATTGTTATTCATCAGTATGTACTTCATCTGTCTACCATACCATGTTTTTTACATTGAAGTGTTGTTCTAGTGCTCTGTTGCAATGTCATCTTAGTTTCCCAATCATACACGTGTATGTTGCCTTAGTTTTTTCTGTATGTATTCCGCTAGCATACAGTTTTACATTCAACTAGTGTTTTTTTACTGTGTTGTCCTGTCGTATCCCTAGCTCTTACACCATACTCCCTCAGTCCGGATTACATGTTGCCGAAATGAATAAAAAGGATGTATCTAGAACTGAAATACGCCTAGACCCATCCATTTTTTTCCAGATGGAGGGAATACATGTCAATATGTCATGCCTTTCTATTCTTCGGTACATATTCCATCTCTCTGTTGTAGCATGTTTTATAATTGAAGCACCATTCTTCTATACAAGGCATGCAAGGGGAAGACGACTATGTTAGAATCTGAAGGGTTACAAACCAGATCTTTGCAAAAGATCCAAACGCCAGGAGATAATAAACCAACTCTAGTTTTTATAGATACTGCTCCAGCACAGAGAAACCCAACTCCCACTGATAATAAGCAGATTCCAGTGGCCAAAGAACTAGTCCGCTCCAGTCCAACAAAAATATGTCAACTCCATTCTATGAAGCGTGTGCGTATCCTTGCATCATGAAATTTTATAGCATTCTGATCATATTTTCTACATGTTTCTTACACATCTCTCTTTTAGAAAATAAGGTTAAATGATAGAAGATTTCCTTCATTGGGATTGTATTCGAGGAAAATATCTTGCGGGAATTCTCTGTGCTCCAATGCTGATGTAAGTACCTGTTGTATATCACTATATTTTTACATCAGCATGTATTTTGTTAATCAGCGTGAATCCAACCTTTGTCTGATCTAAAATTAGTTGTAGAAAAATATTAAAGGTGCCAATGTTGATTTTTGTAAAGAAAACTGCCTGGTAGTTTTGCATACTGAGCTGCATGAGTGTACTATCTCATATCATGCACATTACTGAATTGTAGTGCTGCTCTGGTTTCCCATTCATTCATTGTGTCGATGTTGCTTTCGTATTACCTTACCTGGCTGATGATAGCTGTGCCATATTGTGTTAATTTGGTGTTGGCTAGTTGCCCAAATGTTCGTTGTGCCAATGTTGTTTTCCTATTATCTGACTTGGCCAATGATAGCAATGCTAGTGTCTTAATTTGGTGCAGGCTGCTGAAGATAAGAAGACAAACTCTGAAAACAGCAAGGCAACCCCATTGTTTCTTTCCAATAAATCTAGGCCAGGTAATATGCCAATGACTCATGATTAATCTGTTTAGTTCCCCTCCTAATTTATGTTATGATGCAGTGGTCGAGACACTCTCCACTATCAATAATACAAGCCTGCCAAAATCGCCATCTGAATTTGTTTAGTATCCTCTGTCTCGAATGCAACGGAAAAAATGTATGTTTGTGAACCAATGAATGGCTAAAGGAATGATGGAAATGGTGGAGGAATCATAGGTGCGGAGTCATGCGACACAACAACTGATCAATGTTTTCAGAGACAATGTAGCAAAGCTGCAAGAACTTGCCCACATGCTTATGGGCGTCATCCGTGCTGAGGTTGCAGATTGTGACGTTGTAGATCGTTAGGTTATGTTCAATCATTTGCACTAGCATCAATCTTTGATTGCCAAGTGGATGTAATTTCCTGTAATATATGCTGGATGTGCAACGTTTTTCCATGTATGACGTACCTTTGCTTGATCGGTTTTGGTCCTGTGCATAATTGCTCATCGTAATGGGCTCAAATTATCTAATTTGGCCTAAATTCATGTATGAACTTTAATGGGCCCATTAAGTTAATGGGCCATTACCAGGCCGAAAGTTAATGGTCGGCCCTCTTAACTCCAGGGTCGTTAACAGGCTGACATCGAAGCGGGCAACAGGTGGGCCCAATTGATTTCACGGGCCGTTAACAGGCCGTTACGAAGTTTGGGCTACATATGGCCCAACTATACTGTGGGCCTTTAGCTGGCCGAACGAGACATCGGGCTTGTACTGGACCATGAAGAGCATGGGCCGCTAAGAGGCCGAAAGTCATGTCGTATTGTAAATGGCCCAACTGTGTTGTGGGCCTTTAGCAGGCCGAAAGAGAAACCGGGCTGGTATCGGACCATGAAGGGCATGGGCCGTTAAAAGGCCAAAACTCAGGTCCGACTACAAATGGCCCAACTCATTTATGGTCGGTTAACAGGCTGAAAGGCACACAGGGCCGGGAATTGGCCCAACAGTTAAATGGGTCGCTAAAAGGCCAAAACTCAGGTCCTACAACAAATGGCCCAACAGATATATGGGTCGTCACTAGGCTTAAAGACACACCGGGCCGGAAATTGGCCCAACACTTAAATGGGTCGCTAAAAGGCCGAAACTCAGGTCCGACTACAAATGGCCTAACTGATTTATGGGCCGTCAACAGGCTGAAAGACACACCGGGCCGGAAATTAGCCCAATATTTAAATGGGTCTTTAAAAGGCCGAAAGATGTACATCATGAAAATTGGCCCATCCACTCAATGGGCCGTTAACAGGCCGAAATATCATCGGGCCGATATTGAGCCCAAATATATAGCAGGCTCTTAACGGGCTCAAACTGATGATGGGCCGCAATGGTGTCAAATCTTTAACGAGCCGTTGATGGGCCGAATTGCACATCTCGTATGGGTCGTGGGCTTAAATGGACCTGACACAAGTAGGCCTTATATGGGCCGGCCTGCTATTTTTTACTAGGCCAGCCTTTTTCACCAGAATGGGCCACTGTTGGGCCGTGCCACGTGTCGACCTATCATAGGCGCCTCATGTCCAATGAGTGGATGACATCTGTCCCAATGGTGAGGCAACACGTGTTTCCTCCGGCCAATGATGATTTTACACGTGGAAAATCCCCATTGGTCCGGGCTGTTAACGGGTTATCAGATCCAAAAGCAAACCCGATAGCTTAACGGCGTTCCGTTACGGTGGATGCCATGTGTCGGTCACCCTTGACGAAAGCACTTCTGTGACATGCGATTTATCGTCATGGAAGTGGACACATCCGTGATGATAATTTTGGTAATGTCATGGAACACTTCTACGACAGCACAGGTATGACTATCTTGATTCTGTCATAAATTTGCCATGGATGTACATGCATGACAGAAAACGTGACCTACTGTGACAAACACGTATCATCATGGAAGTGTATTTTTTTTGTAGTGCATGCTAGGTGGGTTATTCTCAAGATGAGTGGACTCCGCTCATCATTCATGAGAAAATGGCTGGTAACCGGGATGCCCAATCCCATGCTCAAATCAAAATAATTACAAACAAAACTCCCCCAGGATTGTTATTAGTTGGAGGCACCCGTTGTTTCGGACAAGCCATGGATTGATGTTTGTTGGTGGTGGGGGAGTATAAACTTTACCATTCTGTTTGGGAAGTGCCTATAATGTGTGTAGCATGGAAGATATCGAGATCTCTAGGTTCTTATGTTGACATTGAAAGTATACCACTCAAAATATTATTTATCTCTGTTTCAAAACTTGAGCTCTGGCACCTCTGCAAATCCCTGCTTCTCTCTGTGAAGGGCCTATCTATTTACTTTTATGTTGAGTCACCATCTCTTATTGAAAATCACCAGTTGGAGAGCACCGCTGTCATTTGCATGCATTGCTATTAATTTACATTGAGTATGACTGTGACTGGATCTCTTTTACCATGAATTACAATGTCTAGTCAGTCCTTGATCTTCAGGGGTGCTCTGCATTTATGTTTTGCGGTCTTAGAAAGGGCTAGCGAGATATCATCTTGTTATATCATATTATGATTGTTTTGAGAAAGTGTTGTCATCCGAGATTTATTATTATTGCTCGCTCGTTGATTATGCCATTGATATGAGTAAACATGAGACCTAAATGTTATTGTGAATATGGTTAGTTCACAATCTTTGCTGAAAATTTGAATGTCGGCTGATACGTCTCCAACGTATCTATAATTTTTGATTGCTCCATGCTATATTATCTACTGTTTTGGACATTATTGAGCTTTATTATCCACTTTTATATTATTTTTGGGACTAACCTATTGACCCAGAGCCCAGTGCCAGTTCCTGTTTTTTTCCCTTGTTTCAGTGTTTCGAAGAAAAGGAATATCAAACGGAGTCGAAACAGAATGAAACCTTCTGGAGAAGTTATTTTTGGAAGGAAAGCAACTCGGGAGACTTGGAGTCCACGTCAACAAAACAACGAGGAAGCCACAAGGCAGGGGGGCGCGCCCACCCCCCTGGGCGCGCCCTCCACCCTCGTGGGCCCCTCGTGGCTCCCCTGACGTACTTCTTCCACCTATATATCTCCATATACCCTAAAACGATCGGGGGACACAATAGATCGGGAGTTCCGCCGCCAGAAGCCTGCATAGCCACCGAAAGCCAATCTAGACCAGTTCTGGCACCCTGCCGGAGGGGGAATCCCTCTCCGGTCACCATCTTCATCATCCTGGTGCTCTCCATGACGAGGAGGGAGTAGTTCTCCCTCGGGGCTGAGGGTATGTACCAGTAGCTATGTGTTTGATCTCTCTCTCTCTCTCTCGTGTTCTTGATTTGGCACGATCTTGATGTATCGCGAGCTTTGCTATTATAGTTGGATCTTATGTTTCTTCTCCCCCTCTACTCTCTTGTAATGGATTGAGTTTCCCCTTTAAAGTTATCTTATCGGATTGTGTCTTTAAAGATTTGAGAACACTTGATGTATGTCTTGTTGTGCGTATCTGTGGTGACAATGGGATATCACGTGATTCACTTGATGTATGTTTTGGTGATCAACTTGCGGGTTCCGCCCATGAACCTATGCATAGGGGTTGGCACACGTTTTCTTCGTGATTCTCCGGTAGAAACTTTGGGGCACTCTTTGAGGTTCTATGTGTTGGTTGAATAGATGAATATGAGATTGTGTGATGCATATCGTATAATCATACCCACGGATACTTGAGGTGACATTGGAGTATATAGGTGACATTAGGGTTTTGGTTGATTTGTGTCTTAAGGTGTTATTCTAGTACGAACTCTAGGGCTGTTTGTGACACTTATAGGAATAGCCCAACGGATTGATTGGAAAGAATAACTTTGAGGTGGTTTCCTACCCTACCATAATCTCTTCATTTGTTCTCCACTATTAGTGACTTTGGAGTGACTCTTTGTTGCATGTTGAGGGATAGTTATATGATCCAATTATGTTATTATTGTTGAGAGGACTTGCACTAGTGAAAGTATGAACCCTAGGCCTTGTTTCCTATCATTGCAATACCTTTATGCTCACTTTTACCATTAGTTACCTTGCTGTTTTTATATTTTCAGATTACAAAACCGATATCTACTATCCATATTGCACTTGTATCACCATCTCTTCGCCGAACTAGTGCACCTATGTAATTTACCATTGTATTGGGTGTGTTGGGGACACAAGAGACTCTTTGTTATTTGGTTGCAGGGTTGCTTGAGAGAGACCATCTTCATCCTACGCCTCCCACGGGTTGATAAACCTTAGGTCATCCACTTGAGGGAAATTTGCTACTGTCCTACAAACCTCTGCACTTGGCGGCCCAACAACGTCTACAAGAAGAAGGTTGTGTAGTAGACATCAAGCTCTTTTCTGGCGCCGTTGCCGAGGAGGTGAGTGCTTGAAGGTATATCTTTATATCTTGCAATCGAGTCTTTTAGTTTCTTGTTTTATCACTAGTTTAGTCTATAAAGGAAAACTATAAAAAATGGAATTAAGGGTACCTCATATGCTTCATCTTTTTAATATCTATCATGAAAATAAGGATTCCGATAATTGTGCTCAAGTGCTAGAAGAAGAATGCATTAGAATGTTTGGCACTAAATATTTGAATGATGAGCATGATTGCAATGTTGTTAGTATGAATTCCTTGAATATCTATGATGCTAATGATATGCAAAGCCATAAGCTTGGGGAAGCTATGTTTGATGAAGATGATATTTTTGTCCCCCAAGTTTTGATGAGCAAATTTATTATGATGAAAGCATGCCTCCTATCTATGATGATTATTGTGATGACACGTATGCTATAAAGAATAATGATAACAATGAAACTTGTCATCTTGATTTCAATTTTCAATCCCATGATAGTTACTTTGTTGAGTTTGCTCCCACTACTATTCATGAGAAGAAATTTGCTTATGTGGAGAGTAATAAAAATTCTATGCTTGTAGATCATGAAACGAATGTTTTAGGTGCTGGTTATATTGTTGAATTCATTCATGATGCTACTGAAAATTATTATGAGGGAGGAATATATGCTTGTAGGAATTGCAATAATATCAAGTTTCCTCTCTATGTGCTTAAAATCTTGAAGTTATGCTTGTTTTGCCCTCCTATGCTAGTTGATTATTGTTCACATAAGTTGTTTTCTCACAAAATCACTATGCATAGGAAGAGGATTAGACTTAAATGTGCTAGTCATATTCTTCATGATGCTCTCTTTATGTTACAATTCTTATTTTTTATGTGAGCATCATTGAAATCATCATGCCTGGCTAGGGGCGTTAAACGATAGCACTTGTTGGGAGGCAACCCAATTTTATTTTTGTTCCTGTTTAGTAATAAATAATTCATCTATCCTATGTTTAGCTGTGGTTTTATGTTTTAATTAGTGTTTGTGCCAAGTAGAACCTTTGGGAAGACTTGGGTGAAGTCTTTATGATCATACTATAAAAACAGAAACTTTAGCGCTCACGAGAATTGCTGCCATTTTTTATTGGAGAGTGCTATTTAGTTAATTATTTATGCATATGATTAATAGACAAATTCATCAGGTCCACCAATTTATTTGAGAATTTTATGAGATCTAGAAGTGGTCGAAACCTACAGATTACTACATAATGTTCTGTTTTTTGACAGATTCTGTTTTCTATGTGTTGCTTGCTTATTTTGATGAATCTATGAGTAGTATCGGAGGGTACGAACCATAGATAAGTTGGAATACAGTATATATTACACCAAAATGAATTTAGAATGAGTTCAGAACAGTACCTAAGTGGTGATTTATTTTCCTATACTAACGGAGCTTACGAGTTTCCTGTTAAGTTTTGTGTTGTGAAGTTTTCAAGTTTTGGGTAAAGATTCGATGGACTATGGAATAAGGAGTGGCAAGAGCCTAAGCTTGGGGATGAACAAGGCACCCCAAGGTAATATTCAAGGATAACCAAGAGCCTAAGCTTGGGGATGCCCCGGATGGCATCCCCTCTTTCGTCTTCGTTCATCGGTAACTTTACTTGGAGCTATATTTTTATTCACCACATGATATGTGTTTTGCTTGGAGCGTCAATTTATTTTGTTAGAATTTTCTTGCTGTTATTTATAAAAATATTTTGCATCTTTTATTTCAATAAAAGTGGCATTGATAGCCTTTACTATGCCTATTTTAGAAGTCCACATGTTGTTGTTTGAAAACAAAAATTTACCGCGGTTGCAATAATTCCCTAGAAAAGTCAGAGTGTGATAAAATATTGAAACCTTTTGAATATTAAGATCTGATAAATTTACTACAGTGGGAATTTTCTTTCATAATTTTTTGAGCTAGGGAAGTATGGATGTTGATGCATTCTTTACAGATTGTTGTTATGTTTGCATTGTTTGCATATGTTTGCTTCTTTAATGATTCTATTTGAGGATCGGACTATTAAATATGCAGAGGCATTTGGTATGAAATGTTGAATAATAATTTTGGTGATTTGCTAGAGTAGAATATGATAAGGTTTTTGCAATGGTTTGTACTAACTTATCTCACGAGTCCTTGTTAAGTGTTGTGTGGATGAAGCTTTTGAGATTTAGGCAGACCGTGATATGAGAGGAATTAAGTAGACACAAAAGCTCAAGCTTGGGGATGCCCAAGGCATCCCAAGATAATATTTCAAGAAGTCTTGAGCATCTAAGCTTGGGGATGCCCTGGTTGGCATCCCACCTTTCTTCTTCAACAACTATCGGTTAGTTTCGGTTGATCCTAAATTTTTACTTCTTCACATGATGTTTGCCATTCTTAGAATGTCATTTTACTTTGTTTTACTTGCTTTTTGAATAAAATACCAAGATCTGAAATTCTTAAATGTTAGAGAGTCTTCACATAGTTACATAATTATACAACTACTCATTGATCTTCACTCATATCTTTTGGAGTAGTTTGTTGTTTGCTCTAGTGCTTGATTTATATATTTTAGAGCACGGTGGTGGATTTGTTTTATAGAAACTATTGATCTCTCATGCTTCACTTAGATTATTTTGAGAGTCTTAAATAGCATGGTAATTTTCTTAAAATCCTAATATGCTAGGTATTCAAGATTAGTAAAATTTTCTTATGAGTGTTTTGAATACTAAGAGAAGTTTGATGCTTGATGATTATTTTGAGATATGGAGGTAATAATATCAAAGTCGTGCTAGTTGAGCAGTTGTGAAATTGAGAAATGCTTGTGTTGAAGTTTGCAAGTCCCGTAGCATGCACGTATGGTAAACGTTATGTAACAAATTTGAAACATGAGGTGTTATTTGATTGTCCTCCTTATGAGTGGCGGTCAGGGATGAGCGATGGTCTTTTCCTACCAATCTATCCCCCTAGGAGCATGCGCATAGTGCCAAGGTTTTTGATGACTTGTAGATTTTTGCAATAAGTATGTGAGTTCTTTATGACTAATGTTGAGTCCATGGATTACACGCACTCTCACCCTTCCATCATTGCTAGCCTCTTGGGTACCGTGCATTGCCCTTTCTCACATTGAGAGTTGGTGCAAACTTCGCCGGTGCATCCAAACCCCGTGATATGATACGCTCTCTCACACATAAACCTCCTTATATCTTCCTCAAAACAGCCACCATACCTACCTATTATGGTATTTCCATAGCCATTCCGAGATATATTGCCATGCAACTTTCCACCATTCCGTTTATCATGACACGATCATCATTATCATATTGCTTAGCATGATCATGTAGTTGACATAGTATTTGTGGCAAAGCCGTTCATAATTGTTTCATACAGGTCACTCTTGGTTCATTGCATATCCCGGTACACCGCCGAAGGCATTCTTTAAGTGTCATACTTTGTTCTAGTATCGAGTCATAATCATTGAGTTGTAAATAAATAGAAGTGTGATGATCATCATTTTCTACAGCATTGTCCCAAGTGAGGAATGAAAAAAAAAAGAGAAAGGCCATAAAAAGGAAAAGTCCCAAATAAAAAAATAAAACTTGGCTTGTAGCACCATAATCCTCATGATAGAGAGTCTCTTGTTTTGTCACTTTCATATACTAGTGGGAATTTTTCATTATAAAACTTGGCTTGTATATTCCAACAATGGGCCTCCTCAAGTGCCCTAGGTCTTCGTGAGCAAGCAAGTTGGATGCACACCCACTTAGTTTCTTTTGTTGAGCTTTCATACATTTATAGCTCTAGTGCATCCGTTGCATGGCAATCCCTACTCCTTGCATTAACATCAATCAATGGGCATCTCCATAGCTCATTGATTAGCCTCGTTGATGTGAGACTTTCTCCTTTTTGTCTTCTCCACATAACCCCCGTCATTATATTCTATTCCAGCCATAGTGCTATATCCATGGCTCGCTTATGTATTGCGTGAAAGTTTATAGGTTTGAGATTACTAAAGTATGAAACAATTGTTTGGCTTGTCATCGGGGTTGTGCATGATGAGAGCATTCTTGTGTGACGAAAATGGAGCATGACTAAACTATATGATTTTGTAGGGATGAACTTTCTTTGGCCATGTTATTTTGAGAAGACATAATTGCTTAGTTAGTATGCTTGAAGTATTATTATTTCTATGTCAATATGAACTTTTATCTTGAATCTTTCGGATCTGAATATTCATACCACAATTAAGAAGAATTACATTGAAATTATGCCAAGTAGCACTCCACATAAAAAATTCTATTTTTATCATTTACCTACTCGAGGACGAGCAGGAATTAAGCTTGGGGATGCTAATACGTCTCCAATGTATCTATAATTTTTGATTTCTCCATGCTATATTATCTACTGTTTTGGACATTATCGAGCTTTATTATCCACTTTTATATTATTTTTGGGACTAACCTATTGACCCAGAGCCCAGTGCCACTTCCTGTTTTTTCCCTTGTTTCAGTGTTTCGAAGAAAAGGAATATCAAACGGAGTCGAAACAGAATGAAACCTTCTGGAGAAGTTATTTTTGGAAGGAAAGCAACTCGGGAGACTTGGAGTCCACGTCAACAAAACAACGAGGAAGCCACAAGGCAGGGGGGCGCGCCCACCCCCCTGGGCGCGCCCTCCACCCTCGTGGGCCCCTCGTGGCTCCCCTGACGTACTTCTTCCGCCTATATATCTCCATATACCCTAAAACGATCGGGGGACACAATAGATCGGGAGTTCCGCCGCCAGAAGCCTCCGTAGCCACCGAAAGCAAATCTAGACCCATTCTGGCACCCTGCCGGAGGGGGAATCCCTCTCCGGTCTCCATCTTCATCATCCTGGTGCTCTCCATGACGAGGAGGGAGTAGTTCTCCCTCGGGGCTGAGGGTATGTACCAGTAGCTATGTGTTTGATCTCTCTCTCTCTCTCTCTCGTGTTCTTAATTTGGCACGATCTTGATGTATCGCGAGCTTTGCTATTATAGTGGGATCTTATGTTTCTTCTCCCCCTCTACTCTCTTGTAATGGATTGAGTTTCCCCTTTGAAGTTATCTTATCGGATTGAGTCTTTAAAGATTTGAGAACACTTGATGTATGTCATGCCGTGCGTATCTGTGGTGACAATGGGATATCATGTGATTCACTTGATGTATGTTTTGGGGATCAACTTGCAGGTTCCGCCCATGAACCTATGCATAGGTGTTGGCACACGTTTTCGTCGTGATTCTCCGGTAAAAACTTTGGGGCACTCTTTGAGGTTCTATGTGTTGGTTGAATAGATGAATCTGAGATTGTGTGATGCATATCGTATAATCATACCCACGGATACTTGAGGTGACATTGGAGTATCTAGGTGACATTAGGGTTTTGGTTGATTTGTGTCTTAAGGTGTTATTCTAGTACGAACTCTAGGGATGTTTGTGACACTTATAGGAATATCCCAACGGATTGATTGGAAAGAATAACTTTGAGGTGGTTTCGTACCCTACCATAATCTCTTCGTTTGTTCTCCGCTATTAGTGACTTTGGAGTGACTCTTTGTTGCATGTTGAGGGATAGTTCTATGATCCAATTATGTTATTATTGTTAAGAGGACTTGCATTAGTGAAAGTATGAACCCTAGGCCTTGTTTGCTATCATTGCAATACCGTTTATGCTCACTTTTACCATTAGTTACCTTGCTGTTTTTATATTTTCAGATTACAAAAACCTATGTCTACCATCCATATTGCACTTGTATCACCATCTCTTCGCCGAACTAGTGCACCTATACAATTTACCATTGTATTGGGTGTGTTGGGGACACAAGAGACTCTTTGTTATTTGGTTGCAGGGTTGCTTGAGAGAGACCATCTTCATCCTACGCCTCCCACGGATTGATAAACCTTGGGTCATCCACTTGAGGGAAATTTGCTACTGTCCTACAAACCTCTGCACTTGGAGGCCCAACAGCGTCTACAAGAACAAGGTTGTGTAGTAGACATCATCGGCTTTACATATTTGCAACAACAAGAGCAAACAGAGTTTGTAAAAGTTTTTCTTCATCACTTTCAGTTTGTCAACTGAATTGCTTGAGGAAAAGCAAAGGTTTAAGCTTGGGGGAATTGATACGTCTCCAACTTATCTACTTTTCCAAACACTTTTGCCCTTGTTTTGGACTCTAACTTGCATGATTTGAATGGAACTAACCCGGACTGACGCTGTTTCAGCAGAATTGCCATGGTGTTATTTTTGTGCAGAAATAAAAGTTCTCGGAATGACCTGGAAATTTACAGAGATATAAAAAATACTGTCGAAAGAATCAGCGTAAGGGTGCCCACACCCTGTCCACGAGGGTGCAGGGTGCCCCCCCCCCCATGGCGCCCCCCTGCCCCTTGGTCCCCCTGAGGCTCCAATGATGTCAACTCCAACTCTATATATTCACATTTGGGGAGAAAAAAATTGAGGAGAAGGTTTCATCATGTTTTACGATACGGAGCCGCCGCCAAGCCCTAATCTTCATCGGGAGGGCTGATCTGGAGTCCGTTCGGGGCTCCGGAGAGGGGAATCTGTCGCCATCATCATCCTCAACCTTTCTCCATCACCAATTTCATGATGCTCACCACCGTGCGTGAGTAATTCCATCGTAGGCTTGCTGGACGGTGATGGGTTGGATGAGATTTATCATGTAATCGAGTTAATTTTGTTAGGGTTTGATCCCTAGTATCCATTATGTTCTAAGATTGATGTTGCTATGAATTTGCTATGCTTAATGCTTATCACTAGGGCCCGAGTGCTATGATTTCAGATCTGAACCTATTATGTTTTCATGAATATATGTGAGTTCTTGATCCTATCTTGAAAGTCAATAGTCACCTACTATGTGTTATGATCCGGTAACCCCGAAGTGACAATAATCGGGACCACTCTCGGTGATGACCGTAGTTTGAGGAGTTCATGTATTCACTAAGTGTTAATGCTTTGGTCCGGTACTCTATTAAAAGGAGGCCTTAATATCCCTTAGTTTCCAATAGGACCCCGCTGCCACGGGAGGGTAGGACAAAAGATGCCATGCAAGTTCTTTTCCATAAGCACGTATGACTATATTTGGAATACATACCTACATTACATTGATGAACTGGAGCTAGTTCTGTGTCACCCTATGTTATAACTGTTGCATGAGGAATCACATATGACATAATTATACATCATTGATCCATTGTCCACGAGCTTTTCACATATTGATCTTCGCTTAGTTACTTTTCCGTTGCCACTGTTACAATTGCTACAATACTGCTACTGTTACTTTTGCCACTGTTACCTCCATACTACTTTGCTACTAAATACTTTCCTGCAGATATTAAGTCTTTCAGGTGCGGTTGAATTGACAACTCAACTGTTAATACTTGAGAATATTCTTTGGCTCCCCTTGTGTCGAATCAATAAATTTGGGTTGAGTACTCTACCCTCGAAAACTGTTGCGATCCCCTATACTTGCGGGTTATCACTTCATCTCTCTCTCTTGATTCTCAATACAATGGTCTCTTGGAGATCTATATGATGTAACTCTTTTGCGGTGTGTTTGTTGGGATCGATGAACTTTGAGTTTATGATCAGATCTATCTTTTTATATCCATGAAAGTTATTTGAGTTTCTTTAATCTCTTATATGCATGATCTATTATAGCCTCATATTTCTTCTCCGATATTTGGGTTTTGTTTGGCCAAGTTGATCTATTTATCTTGCAATGGGAAGAGGTGCTTTGTAGTGGGTTCGATCTTACGGTGCTTGATCCCAGTGACAGAAAGGGAAACGACATGTATGTATCGTTGCTACTACGGATAAAACGATGGGGTCTATCTCTACATAGATAGATCTTGTCTACATCATGTCATCGTTCTTATTGCATTACTCCATTTCTCTATGAACTTAATACACTAGATGCATGCTGGATAGCGGTCGATGTGTGGAGTAATAGTAGTAGATGCAGGCAGGAGTCGGTCTACTAATCTTAGACGTGATGCCTATATAATGATCGTTGCCTGGATATCGTCACGAGTATTTGAAGTTCTATCAATTTCCCAACAGTATGTTCACCTACCGTTTGCTATCTTTCTCGAGATAAGCCACTAG
>NC_041388.1:23317001-23321507 GCF_002162155.2 Triticum dicoccoides
TCTCATATAATTTGCCTTTGCAATCTACTTTTATTTGTATTTATTTTCAGATCTATTAATCCAAAAACCCAAAAATACTTTATTGTACTCTATTTTATTTGCGATCTATTTATCCAATCTATTACAACCTTTTTACCGTCACGTACCAATTTCTGGCACCGTTACCCGAAAGGGATTGACAACCCCTTTAACACGCCGGGTTGCAAGGATATGTTATCTGTGTGTAGGGGTTGTTTACATTGTATTGATTGGTTCTCCTAATGGTTTGATAACCTTGGTTCCAATCTGAGGGAAATACCTACCGCCGCTATGCTGCATCATCCCTTCCTCTTTGGGGAAATACTGATGTAGCTTCAAGCGACATCACTAATGCTCGTAGTAGCGCCTGGCTATTTGATATTGATTCTGTTTCTCATATTTGCAACTCGAACAGGGGCTACGGATTAAACGAAGATTGTCTAAGGATGAGGTGACGATGTGCGTGGGAAATGGTTCCAAAGTTGATGTGATCGCCGTCGGCACGCTGCCTCTACATCTACCTTCGGGATTAGTTTTAGACCTAAATAATTGTTATTTGATGCTAGCATTAAGCATGAACATTATATATGGATCTTGTTTGATGGGAGACGGTTATTCATTTAAATCAGAGAAAAATGGTTGTTCTATTTATACGAGTAATATCTTTTATGGTCATGCACCCTTGGTGAGTGGTCTATTTTTGTTGAATCTCGATAGTAATGATACACATATTCATAATATTGAAACCAAAAGATACAAGTTTAATAAAGATAGTGCAACTTATATATGGCACCGTCGTTTAGGTCATATTGGTGTAAAGCGCATGAAGAAACTCCATGCTGAGGGGCTTTTGGAATCACTTGATGCTTGCGAACAATGCCTCATGGGCAAAATTACTAAAACTCCATTCTATAGAACAATGGGGCGAACAACTGACTTATTGAAAATAATACATACTGATGTATGTGGTCCAATGAGTGTTTAGGCTCGCGGCGGGTATCATTATTTTCCGACCTTCACAGATGATTTGAGCAGATATGGGTATATCTACTTGATGAAGCATAAGTCTGAAACATTTGAAAAGTTCAAAGAATTTCAGAGTGAAGTGGAAAATCATCGTAACAAGAAAACAAAGTTTCTACGATCTAATTGTGGAGGTGAATATTTGAGTTATGAGTTTGGTCTTCATTTGAAACAATGCGGAATAGTCTCACAGCTCAGGCCACCTGGAACACCACAGCGTAATGGTATGTCCGAACGTCGTAACCGCACTCTATTAGATATGGTGCGATATATGATGTCTCTTACTGATTTATCGCTATCATTTTGGGGTTACGCTTTAGAGATGGCTGCATTCACGTTAAATAGGGCACCATCTAAATCCATTGAGATGACACCATATGAACTGTGGTTTGGCAAGAAACCCAAATTGTCGTTTCTTAAAGTTTGGGGTTATGTGAAAAAGCTTCAACCCAAATCGGAGAAATGTGTCTTCATAGGATACCCAAAGGAAACTGTTGGGTACACCTTCTATCACATATCCGAAGGCACGATATTCGTTGCTAAGAATGGATCATTTTTGGAGAAGGAGTTTCTCTCAAAAGAAGTGAGTGGGAGGAAAGTAGAACTTGATGAGGTAATTGTACCTTCTCCCTTATTGGAAAGTAGTTCATCACAAAAATCAGTTCCAGTGATTCCTACACCAATTAGTGAGGAATCTAATGATGATGATCATGAAACTTAAGATCAAGTTACTACTGAACCTCGTAGGTCAACCAGAGTAAGATACGCACCAGAGTGGTACGGTAATCCTGTTCTTGAGGTCATGTTACTTGACCATGACGAACCTACAAACTATGAGGAAGCGCTGATGAGCCCAGATTCCGCAAGATGGCTTGAGGCCATGAAATCTGAGATGGGATCCATGTATGAGAACAAAGTGTGGACTTTGGTTGACTTGCTCGATGATCGGCAAGCAATAGAAAATAAATGGATCTTTAAGAAGAAGACTAACGCTGATGGTAACGTTACTGTCTACAAAGCTCGACTTGTTGCGAAAGGTTTTCGACAAGTTCAAGAAGTTGACTACGATGAGACCTTCTCACCCGTAGCGATGCTTAAGTCTGTCTGAATCATGTTAGCAATTGCCGCATTTTACGATTATGAAATTTGGCAAATGGATGTCAAAACTACATTCCTTAATGGATGGACATCTCAAAGAAGAGTTGTATATGATGCAACCAGAAGGTTTTGTCGATCCTAAAGGTGCTAACAAAGTGTGCAAGCTCCAGTGATCCATTTATGGACTCGTGCAAGCCTCTCGGAGTTGGAATATAAGCTTTGATAGTGTGATCAAAGCATATGGTTTTATACAGACTTTTGGAGAATCTTGTATTTACAAGAAAGTGAGTGGGAGCTTTGTAGCATTTCTAATATTATATGTGGATGACATATTGTTGATTGGAAATAATACAGAATTTCTGGATAGCATAAAAGGATACTTGAATAATAATTTTTCAATGAAAGACCTCGGTGAAGCTGCTTATATATTAGGCATCAAGATCTATAGAGATAGATCAAGACGCTTAATTGGACTTTCACAAAGCACATACCTTGATAAAGCTTTGAAGAAGTTCAAAATGGATCAGTCAAAGAAAGGGTTCTTGCCTATGTTACAAGGTGTGAAGTTGAGTCAGACTCAATGCCCGACCACTGCAGAAGATAGAGAGAAAATGAAAGTCATTCCCTATGCCTCAGCCATAGGTTCTATCATGTATGCAATGTTGTGTACCATACCTGATGTGTGCCTTGCTATAAGTTTAGCAGGGAGGTACCAAAGTAATCCAGGGGTGGATCACTGGATAGCGGTCAAGAACATCCTGAAATACCTGAAAAGGACTAAGGATATGTTTCTCATTTATGGAGGTGACAAAGAGCTCATCGTAAACGGTTACATCGATGCAAGATTTGACACTGATCCAGATGACTCTAAGTCACAAACCGGATACGTATTTATATTGAACGGTGGAGCTGTCAGTTGGTGCGATTCCAAGCAGAGCGTCGTGGTGGGATCTACGTGTGAAGCAGAGTACATAGCTGCTTCGGAAGCAGCAAATGAAGGAGTCTGGATGAAGGAGTTCGTATCTGATCTAGGTGTAATACCTAGTGCATCGGGTCCAATGAAAATCTTTTGTGACAATACTGGTGCAATTGCCTTGGCAAAGGAATCCAGATTTCACAAGAGAACCAAGCACATCAAGAGATGCTTCAATTCCATCCGCGATCAAGTCAAGGAGGGAGACATAGAGATTTGCAAGATACATATGGATCTGAATGTTGCAGACCCGTTGACTAAGCCTCTCTCACGAGCAAAATATGATCATCACCAAGACTCCTTGTGTGTTAGAATCATTACTATGTAATCTAGATTATTGATGCTAGTGCAAGTGGGAGACTCAAGGAAATATGTCGTAGAGGCAATAATAAAGTTGTTATTTAAATTTCCTTATATCATGATAAATGTTTATTATTCATGCTAGAATTGTATTAACGGAAACTTAGTACATGTGTGAATACATAGACGAACAGAGTGTCCCTAGTATGCCTCTACTTGACTAGCTCGTTAATCAAAGATGGTTAAGTTTCCTGACCATAGACATGTGTTGTCATTTGATGAACGGGATCACATCATTAGACAATGATGTGATGGACAAGACCCATCCGTTAGCTTAACATAATGATCGTTTGGTTTTATTGCTATTGCTTTCATCATAACTTATGCATGTTCCTCTAACTATGGGATTATGCAACTCCCGAATACCGGAGGAACACCTTGTGTGCTATCAAACATCACAACATAACAGGGTGATTATAAAGATGTTCTATAGGTGTGTCCAATGGTGTTTGTTGAGTTGGCATAGATCGAGATTAGGATTTGTCACTCCGAGTATAGGAGAGGTATCTCTGGGCCCTCTTGGTAATGCACATCAGTATAAGCCTTGCAAGCAATGTGACTAATGAGTTAATTACGGGATGATGCATTACAGAACGAGTAAAGAAACTTGCCAGTAACGAGATTGAACTAGGAATGATGATACCGACAATCGAATCTTGGGCAAGTAACATACCGATGACAAAGGGAACAATGTATGTTGTTATGCAGTTTGACCGATAAAGATCTTCGTAAAATATGTAGGAGCCAATATGACCATCCAGGTTCCGCTATTGGTTATTGAGCTGAGATGTGTCTCGGTCATGTCTACATAGTTCTCGAACCCGTAGGGTCCGCATGATTAATGTTCGATGACGATTTGTATTATGACTTATGTGATTTGATGAACCGAAGTTTGTTTGGAGTCCCAGATGAGATCACGGACATGACGAGGAGTCTCGAAATGGTCGAGAAATTAAGATTGATATATTGGAAGGTTATGTTTGGACACCGGAATGGTTTCGAAAAGGTTCGGACATTTTCCGGAGTACCGGGAG
>NC_041388.1:23321540-23324247 GCF_002162155.2 Triticum dicoccoides
GCATTCATGGGCCCTAGTGGAGAGAGGAGGCAGCGGCCAGGTGGAGGCGCGCACCCCCCAAGCCCAAACTGAATTGGACTAGGGTTGGGCATTCATGGGCCCTAGTGGACTAAGCTTGAAGCCATGAAATTTGAGATGGGATCCATGTATGAGAACAAAGTATGGACTTTGTTTGACTTGCCCACTGATCGGCAAGCAATTGAGAATAAATGGATCTTCAAGAGGAAGATGGACGCTGATAGTAGTGTTACTATCTACAAAGCTAGAATTGTCGCAAAAGGTTTTCGACGAGTTCAAGGTGTTGACTACAAGAGAGTTTCTCACTCGTATCTATGCGTAAGTCTGTCCGAATCATGTTAGCAATTGCCGCATTTTATGAAATCTGGCAAATGGATAAACAAAACTGCATTCCTTAATAGATTTATTAAAGAAGAGTTGTATATGATACAACCAGAAGGTTTTGTCAATCCTAAAGGTGCTAACAAAATATGCAAGCTCCAGCGATCCATCTATGGATTGGTGCAAGCATCTCGGAGTTGGAATATACGCTTTGATAAGTTGATCAAAGCATATAGTTTTATACAGACTTGCGATGAAGCCTGTATTTACAAGAAAGTGAGTGGGAGCACTACAGCATTTCTGATAAGTATATGTGAATGACATATTGTTGATCGGAAATAATGTAGAATTAATCTGCAAAGCATAAAGGAGTGTTCTTAAAGAAGTTTTTCAAAGAAAGACCTCGGTGAAGCTGCTTACATATTAAGCATCAAAATCTATAGAGATAGATCAAGACGCTTGATAAGTTTTTTCAATGAGTACATACCTTGACAATATTTTGAAGTAGTTCAAAAATGGAACAGTCAAAGAAAGAGTTCTTGGCTGTGTTACAAGGTATGAAATTGAGTAAGACTCAAAGCCCGACCACGGCAGAAGATAGAAAGAGAATGAAAGTCATTCCCTATGCCTCAGCCATAGGTTCTATAAAGTATGCCATGATGTGTACCAGATCTATTGTATACCCTACACTCTGTTAAGCAAGGGAGTACAATAATGATCTAAGAGTAGATCACTGGACATTGTTCAAAATTATCCTTAGTGGAATAAGGAAATATTTCTCGATTATGGAGGTGACAAAAGGTTCGTCGTAAAAAGTTACGTCAATGCAAGTTTTGACACAGATCTGGATGACTCTAAGTCTCGATCTAGATACATATTGAAAGTGGGAGCAATTAGCTAGAGTAGCTCCGTGCAGAGCATTGTAGACATAGAATTCGCAAAATACTTACGGATCTGTATGTGACAGACCCGTTGATTAAAATTATCTCACAAGCAAAACATGATCACACCTTAGTACTCTTTGGGTGTTAATCACATAAATAATGTGAACTAGATTATTGACTCTAGTAAACCCTTTGGGTATAGGTCACATGACGATGTGAACTATGGGTGTTAATCACATGGTGATGTGAACTCTTAGTGTTGAATCACACGGTGATGTGAACTAGATTATTAACTCTAGTGCAAGTGGGAGACTGAAGGAAATATGCCCTAGAGGCAATAATAAAGTTATTATTTATTTCCTTATATCATGATAAATGTTTATTATTCATGCTAGAATTGTATTAACCGGAAACATAATACATGTGTGAATACATAGACAAACAGAGTGTCACTAGTATGCGTCTACTTGACTAGCTCGTTAATAAAAGATGGTTATGTTTCCTAACCATGGACAAAGAGTTGTTATTTGATTAATGGGATCACATCATTAGGTGAATGATCTGATTGACATGACCCATTCCATTAGCTTAGCACCCGATCGTTTAGTATGTTGCTATTGCTTTCTTCATGACTTATACATGTTCCTATGACTATGAGATTATGCAACTCCCGTTTGCCGGAGGAACACTTTGTGTGCTACCAAACGTCACAACGTAACTGGGTGATTATAAAGGTGCTCTACAGGTGTCTCCAAAGGTACATGTTGGGTTGGCGTATTTCGAGATTAGGATTTGTCACTCCGATTGTCGAAGAGGTATCTCTGGGCCCTCTCGGTAATGCACATCACATAAAGCCTTGCAAGCATTGCAACTAATGAGTTAGTTGTGAGATGATGTATTACGGAACGAGTAAAGAGACTTGCCGGTAATGAGATTGAACTAGGTATTGAGATACCGATGATCGAATCTCGGGCAAGTAACATACCGATGACAAAGGGAACAACGTATGTTGTTATGCGGTTTGACCGATAAAGATCTTCGTAGAATATGTAGGAGCCAATATGAGAATCCAGGTTCCGCTATTGGTTATTGACCAGAGACGTGTCTCGGTCATGTCTACATTGTTCTCGAACCGTAGGGTACGCACGCTTAACATTACGATGCCAGTTTCATTATGAGTTTATGTATTTTGATGTACCGAAGGTTGTTCGGAGTCCCGGATGTGATCATGGACATGAAGAGGAGTCTCCAAATGGTCGAGACATAAAGATTGATATATTGGAAGCCTATATTTGGATATCGGAATCGTTCCGGGTGAAATCGGGATTTTACCGGAGTACCGGGGGGGTTACCGGAACCCCCCGGGGGGTTATTGGGCCTACATGGGCCTTAAGGGAGAAGAGGAAAGGAGGCAAGAGGTGGCCGCGCGCCCCTCCCCTTCCTAGTCCGAATAGTACAAGGGAAGGGGGGCGGCGCCCCCCCCC
>NC_041388.1:23324441-23347901 GCF_002162155.2 Triticum dicoccoides
CTCCTCTTTCCCCTTCTCCTTATCCAACTAGGAAAGAAGGGAGTCCTACTCCGAGTAGGACTCCCCCTTGGCGCACCCTCCTTGGTCGGCCGCCCCCTCCCCTTGGCTCCTTTAGATACAGGGGGCAGGGGGCATCCTAGGACACAAGTTGATCTTTGTGATCGTTCCTTAGCCGTGTGCGGTGCCCCCCTCCACGATATTACACCTCGGTCATATTGTAGCGGTGCTTAGGCGAAGCCCTGCGACGGTTGAACATCAAGATCGTCACCACGCCGTCGTGCTGACGGAACTCTTCCCCGAAGCTTTGCTGGATCGGAGCTCGGGGAGCGTCATCGAGCTGAACGTGTGCCAAGAACTCGGAGGTGCCGGAGTAACGGTGCTTGGATCGGTTGAACCGAGAAGACGTACGACTACTTCCTCTATGTTGCGTCAACGCTTCCGCTTCGGTCTACAAGGGTACATAGACAACACTCTCCCCTCTCGTTGCTATGCATCACCATGATCTTGCGTGTGCGTAGGATTTTTTTTGAAATTACTACGTTCCCCAACAGTGGCATCCGAGCCTAGGTTTTATGTGTTGATGTTATATGCATGAGTAGAACACAAGTGAGTTGTGGGCGATATAAGTCATACTGCTTACTAGCATGTCATACTTTGGTTCGGCGGTATTGTTTGACGAAGCGGCCCGGACCGACATTACGCGTACGCTTACGCGAGACCGGTTCTCCCGACGTGCTTTGCACAAAGGTGGCTAGCGGGTGACAGTTTCTCCAACTTTAGTTGAACCGAGTGTGGCTACGGCCGGTCCTTGCGAAGGTTAAAACAGCACCAACTTGACAAACTATCGTTGTGGTTTTGATGCGTAGGTAAGATTGGTTCTTGCTTAAGCCCGTAGCAGCCACGTAAAACTTGCAACAACAAAGTAGAGGACGTCTAACTTGTTTTTGCAGGGCATGTTGTGATGTGATATGGTCAAGACATGATGCTAAATTTTATTGTATGAGATGATCATGTGTTGTAACCGAGTTATCGGCAACTGGCAGGAGCCATATGGTTGTCGCTTTATTGTATGCAATGCAATCACACTGTAATGCTTTACTTTATCACTAAGCGGTAGCGATAGTCGTGGAAGCATAAGATTGGCGAGACGACAACGATGCTACGATGGAGATCAAGGTGTCGCGCCGGTGATGATGGTGATCATGACGGTGCTTCGAAGATGGAGATCACAAGCACAAGATGATTGTGGCCATATCATATCACTTGTATTGATTGCATGTGATGTTTATCTTTTATGCATCTTATCTTGCTTTGATTGACGGTAGCATTATAAGATGATCTCTCACTAATTATCAAGAATTGTTCTCCCTGAGTATGCACCATTGCGAAAGTTCTTCGTGCTGAGACACCACGTGATGATCGGGTGTGATAGGCTCTACGTTCAAATACAACGGGTGCAAAACAGTTGCACACGCAGAATACTCAGGTTATACTTGACGAGCCAAGCATATACAGATATGGCCTTGGAACACGGAGACCGAAAGGTCGAGCGTGAATCATATAGCAGATATGATCAACATAGCGATGTTCACCAATGAAACTACTCCATCTCACGTGATGATCGGACATGGTTTAGTTGATTTGGATCACGTAATCACTTAGAGGATTAGAGGGATGTCTATCTAAGTGGGCGTTCTTAAGTAATATGATTAATTGAACTTAAATTTATCATGAACTTAGTATTGGTAGTATTTTGCAAATTATGTTGTAGATCAATAGCTCGCGTTGTTGCTTCCCTGTGTTTATTTTGATATGTTCCTAGAGAAAATTGTGTTGAAAGATGTTAGTAGCAATGATGCGGATTGGATCCGTGATCTGAGGTTTATCCTCAGTGCTGCACAGAAGAATTATGTCCTTGATGCACCGCTAGGTGACGGACCTATTGCAGGAGCAGATGCAGACGTTATGAACGTTTGGCTAGCTCAATATGATGACTACTTGATAGTTTAGTGCACCATGCTTAATGGCTTAGAATCGGGACTTCAAAGACGTCTTGAACGTCATGGAGCATATGAGATGTTCCAGGAGTTGAAGTTAATATTTCAAGCAAATACCCGAGTTGAGAGATATGAAGTCTCCAACAAGTTCTATAGCTAAAAGATGGAGGAGAATCGCCCAACTAGTGAGCATGTGCTCAGATTGTCTGAGTACTACAATCGCTTGAATCAAGTGGGAGTTAATCTTCCAGATAAGATAGTGATTGACAGAATTCTCTAGTCACCATCACCAAGTTAGTAGAACTTCGTGATGAACTATGATATGCAAGGGATAACGGAAACGATTCCCAAGCTCTTCGTAATGCGGAAATTGACGAAGGTAGAAATCGAGAAAAACATCAAGTGTTGATGGTAGACAAGACCACTAGTTTCAAGAAAAGGGCAGAGGGAAGAAGGGAAACTTCAAGAAGAACAGCAAGCAAGTTGCTGCTCAAGTGAAGAAGCCAAAGTCTGGTCCTAAGACTGAGACTAAGTGTTTCTACTGCAAAGGGACTGGTCACTAAAAGCGGAACTACCCCAAGTGATTGGCAGATAAGAAGGATGGCAAAGTGAACATAAGTATATTTGATATACATGTTATTGATGTGTACTTTACTAGTGTTTATAGCAACCCCTCAGTATTTGATACTAGTTCAGTTGCTAAGATTAGTAACTCGAAATGGGAGTTGCAAAATAAACAGAGACTAGTTAAGGGTGAAGTGATGATGTGTGTTGGAAGTGGTTCCAAGATTGATATGATCATCATCGCAGACTCCCTATACTTTCGAGATTAGTGTTGAACCTAAATAAGTGTTATTTGGTGTTTGCGTTGAGCATGAATATGATTTGATCATGTTTATTGCAATACGGTTATTCATTTAATTAGAGAACAATTGTTGTTCTGTTTACATGAATAAAACCTTCTATGGTCATACACACCAACGAAAATGGTTTGTTGGATCTTGATTGTAGTGATACACATATTCATAATATTGAAGCCAAAAGATGCAAAGTTAATAATGATAGTGCAACTTATTTGTAGCACTGCCGTTTAGGTCATATTGGTGTAAAGCGCATGAAGAAACTCCATGCTGATGGGATTTTGGAATCACTTGATTATGAATCACTTGATGCTTGCGAAACATGCCTCATGGGCAACATGACTAAGACTCCGTTCTCCGGAGCGACCAACTGACTTATTGGAAATAATACATACTGATGTATGCGGTCCGATGAGTGTTAAAGCTCATGGCAAGTATCATTATTTTCTGAACTTCATAGATGATTTGAGCAGATATGGATATATCTACTTGATGAGACATAAGTCTGAAACATTTGAAAAGTTCAAAGAATTTCAGAGTGAAGTGGAAAATCATCGTGACAAGAAAATAAAGTTTCTACGATCTGATCGCAGAGACAAATATTTGAGTTACGAGTTTGGTCTTCAATTAAAACAATGTGGAATAGTTTCACAAACTCATGCCACATGGAACACCTCAACATAATGGTGTGTCCGAACGTCATAACCGTACTTTATTGGATATAGTGCAATCTATGATGTCTCTTACCGATCTACCACTATCGTTTTGGGGTTATGCATTAGAGACAGCTGTATTCACGTTAAAAGGGCACCATCTAAATCTGTTGAGACGACACTATATGAACTGTGGTTTGGTAAGAAACCAAAGTTGTCGTTTCTTAAAGTTTGGGGTTGCAATGCTTATGTGAAAAAGTTTCATCCTGATAAGCTCAAACCCAAACCGGAAAAGTGTGTCTTCATAGGATACCCAAAAAGTTACTGTTGGGTACACCTTCTATCACAGATCCGAAGGTAAGACATTCGTTGCTAAGAATGGATCCTTTCTAGAGAAGGAGGTTCTCTCGAAAGAAGTGAGTGGGAGGAAAGTAGAACTTGATAAGGTAATTGTACCTTCTCCCTTATTGGAAAGTAGTTCATCACAGAAATCTGTTCCTGTGACTACTACACCAGTTAGTGAAGAAGCTAATGATGATGATGATCATGTAACTTCAGATCAAGTTACTACCGAATCTCGTAGGTAAACCAGAGTGAGATCCGCACCAGAGTGGTACGGTAATCCTATTCTGGAGGTCATGCTACTTGACCATGACGAACCTACGAACTATGAAGAAGCCATGGTGAGCCCAGATTCCGCAAAATGGCTTGAAGCCATGAAATCTGAGATGGGATCCATGTATGAGAACAAAGTATGGACTTTGGTTGACTTGCCCACTGATCGGCAAGCAATTGAGAATAAATGGATCTTCAAGAGGAAGACGGAAGCTGATAGTAGTGTTACTATCTACAAAGCTAGAATTGTCGCAAAAGGTTTTCGACAAGTTCAAGGTGTTGACTACGATGAGAGTTTCTCACTCGTATCTATGCTTAAGTCTGTCCGAATCATGTTAGCAATTGCCGCATTTTATGAAATCTGGCAAATGGATAAACAAAACTGCATTCCTTAATAGATTTATTAAAGAAGAGTTGTATATGATACAACCAGAAGGTTTTGTCAATCCTAAAGGTGCTAACAAAATATGCAAGCTCCAGCGATCCATTTATGGACTGGTCCAAGCATCTCGGAGTTGGAATATACGCTTTGATAAGTTGATCAAAGCATATAGTTTTATACAGACTTGCGATGAAGCTTGTATTTACAAGAAAGTGAGTGGGAGCACTACAGCATTTCTGATAAGTATATGTGAATGACATATTGTTGATCGGAAATAATGTAGAATTAATCTGCAAAGCATAAATGAGTGTTCTTAAAGAAGTTTTTCAAAGAAAGACCTCGGTGAAGCTGCTTACATATTAAGCATCAAAATCTATAGAGATAAATCAAGACGCTTGATAAGTTTTTTGAATGAGTACATACCTTGACAATATTTTGAAGTAGTTCAAAAATGGAACAATCAAAGAAAGAGTTCTTGGCTGTGTTACAAGGTATGAAATTGAGTAAGACTCAAAGCCCGACCACGGCAGAAGATAGAAAGAGAATGAAAGTCATTCCCTATGCCTCAGCCATAGGTTCTATAAAGTATGCCATGATGTGTACCAGATCTATTGTATACCCTACACTCTGTTAAGCAAGGGAGTACAATAATGATCTAAGAGTAGATCACTGGACATTGGTCAAAATTATTCTTAGTGGAATAAGGAAATATTTCTCGATTATGGAGGTGACAAAAGGTTCGTCGTAAAAAGTTACGTCGTTGCAAGTTTTGACACAGATCTGGATGACTCTAAGTCTCGATCCAGATACATATTGAAAGTGGGAGCAATTAGCTAGAGTAGCTCCGTGCAGAGCATTTGTGACGCCCGGATATTTAAGCTACAGTAATCCTGTGCTAATGATGACATGTCACCATTGTTATTGTGCTAATCTCTCTTAGATTCTAATTGGTTCGAATTCAAATTTAAATTAAATTCAAAAAATATAAGTTTTCGAATGTTAAAACTAAAATGTGCAAGCTATGGCAAATAATTCATAAGTATTATTGGTGGTGAAACCAAACTTTTATAAAAGGTTTAAATGCATTAAAATGTTTAAAACAGTGTCTTAAACAATATTGTAAATGCCTTTTATAATTTCTAAAATAACAAACTAATTTATTTGAGTACCAAGCTTTTTGTGGCAGAGGTATAAACAGTAAATACTAATTTAGAAACCAGGTTCGCATTTTACTTAAACTAAGTTAGGGTGTAAATAAATAAATAAGAAAGAAACAAATCACTAACAAAAATTAAAGTAAAAAAACCCTTTCCTCCTGGGCCAAATGGCCCAGCTGGCCTCACTGACCAAACCAGGCCAGCCCACCAGTGCCACCTCCCTCCCTCCTCTGTTCACCAGGGGAGGACGTGGGCACCGGCGATGGCCGCCACGGCAGAGGGCGTCGCCGTGGCGCCCATCCGCCACCCCCCGGCGCCTACTTAACCGGCGCCCCTCTCTCCACGGAAACCCTAGGCCACCCCGTTCCCCTTCCTCCCTCTCCTCACGCCCTCGTTTGCACGATCCCGCATCTCACCGCGCGCGGTCGTCGCCTTGTCGTCGTCGTCCCCGTGGTTGGCTGCATCCCTGCGCTACGCCACCACGTCCTGGAGCTTCGCCGACGTCGCCTTCATCTCCCTCACCACTGGATCGAGCCCAGGGCCTTGCATCGCGCCGTCGCCTACTTCGTCTTCTTCCTCGGATCACCATCGCCGTTCGCCGTCGATCTTCTCCAACGCCGGCCACCACGAGCCCTCCCTGATCCCACTGGTGCACACCTACAGGCTCCCGGTGAGCCGCGCATCCCTTCCCCCTTTTCTCCTCTATTCCCGTTGCCGAACACCACCCGTAGCTGCCGCCGGACATAGCCCCTGTCGACGCGCTCCCCGACCTGTCGTCGCGCCCACAGCATCGCCTACACGCGCCAACGACAGCGCCTCCGCGCGCACCCGCGTTCCCCTTGGCCGCTCCCCTGACCCGCTGCGTTTTCCTGCTTGCGGTCGTCACACCCCGGCTCTGTACCGGCGTGCCTGCACGTCCATGGCCGCGCGTTGTGCGCGTGCTTGCCGGCGCCCGATGCTCGCTGCTACTTTGCTCTACTGCTGCGCTGCTGCTGCGACCGCCTACTGCTGCCTAGCGCCACGCCCACCCGCTAAAGCCGCATGCGCCTCGCCTCCGCCTGCCCCCGCCGCCGAGTCTCGCCCACTGCGCGCCAGCATCCGGCCACCACCACTCGCCGGCGCTGCCTCGTAAGGGCCTCGCGCCCGCGCTGCCGTTGCTGCTTGCTGCTCATAACCACTACTGCTGCTCTTTGCTACTCCGTTGCTACTGCCGCTGCTTACTGAACTGCTAGTTACTGTAGCGCGCTAGCTAGCTTTTCTAATTCTATGATCAGTAACCCACTCGACGGCTCCTAAACTCCGGCAAAACAATTGTTAACAGGACTAAAAAAATATAGGAAGGTAGTATACTTGACAAACTCCATTTTATTCCATTGAACCAAATCTCTTCGATGCCTAGATTAAATCATATAAAAATCACAAAATGCTATGTTCAGATAACAGAATTAACTCCTAGCTATGTGTTGTGTGTGCGTGAGTGTGTGTGATGTGCGTGTGTGTCCGTGTGTTGTGTGTGCCTTGTGCAGTCACTCTGTGCATTTTAAAACCGAACCGAAAAATCATACCGAAAATAAACCGAACCAAACCGATTTTTTTGTTTTTATGGTTTCTGGTTTCGGTATGGTATGAACTTTTCATACCGATTTGAACTTTGGTTTTTATGGTATATACCGAAAAACCGAATGGTTAACCCAATAAACCGAAGTAAAAGATAAATTTATATTTCTTGAGATGAACAACCGTACAAGTTATTATTTTTCTTGTACATGAGTCAAATTCACTACTAAGCACCAACATTTTTCTTGTAACATTGTCATTTTTCTCTTTTTAAAATGCTAAGCACGTCCATAACCATCAACAGATGAATCAATGCATGCATATATACTTATATATATAGTCATATACTATTTGTATAAAATAGAATGTGTTTTGAGTCATAAATTTGCAAATTATTATTACGTCATTTTCAAATTCGCGTCAACTTTGGTTTTTATGGTATATACCGAAACCATACCGAAATAATTTGGTATATACCGAAACCGAACCGTATTTTAATTTTATACTGTATTTACCAAAGTATTAATACCGTACATACCGAAAAACTGTATAAGCCGAACCATGTAAACCGAATAAACCGAACGCACAAGGCTATTGTGCAGCGTGGTGTGTGCGCGCCGTGCATGTGGCCGGCTGGGCTATGCCCAGTAATGGCCGGCCCTACTTAGATTAGTACTACTAGTAGGTCTTAATTAGTGCTAAATTAGTCTAGTAGTAGATGACATGTAGGCCCTCATTAAATAAATTAGATTTATTTAATTGTTTAGATAAATAGTCAATGACATGTGGGCCACATGCCCTTTTGATCAGTCAAATTGACTTGGTCGATTTGGATTAAACTAAATATAATAAATTCAGAAATTTCAAAAAATACTTAAAACTTTGGAAAATCATAGAAAATTAACCGTAATTCCGATGAAAAAATTTTGTACATGAAAGTTGCTCAGAACGATGAGACGAATTCGGATAAGCAGCCCGTTCGTCTACCACGCACCCCTAACATATCAAACTCGTAACTTTCCCCCTCTGGCTCCTCTGCCCGAAAACGCGAAACACTGGGGATACTTTCCCGGTTGATTCCTCCCTTCACCGGTATCACCTCATACCGTGTTAGGGCACCCCTAGCACCGATACTTGTCATGTCATGCATCGCTATGCATCTGTTTGCTTAAATATTTATTGTTTCTCCCCCCTCTTCTCTCGCTAGACACCGAGACCGACGCCGCTGCTACCCAGTACGACTACGGAGTTGACGACCCCTCTCTCTTGCCAGAGCAACTAGGCAAGCCCCCCCTTTGATCACCAGATATCGCCTACTCTTCTCTATACTGCTTGCATTAGAGTAGTGTAGCATGTTACTGCTTTCCGTTATTCCTATCCTGATGCATAGCCTATCCTTGCTACTATTGTTGTTACCATTATCTGCTATCCTACTGCTTAGTATAGGATGCTAGTGTTCCATCAGTGGCCCTACACTCTTGTCTGTCTGCCATGCTATACTACTGGGTCGTGATCACTTCGGGAGGTGATCACGGGCATATACTATATACTTTACACAGTTACATTACCTGTGGTACTGTTCGGAGATGGGGGCTGAAGGGGCAGGTGGCTCCATCCCGGTAGAGGTGGGCCTGGATTCCCGACGGCCCCCGACTATTGCTTTGAGGCGGAGCGACAGGGCAGGTTGAGACCACCTAGGAGAGAGGTGGGCCTGGTCCTGGTCGGCGTTCGCAGATACTTAACACGTTTAACGAGATCTTGGTATTTGATCTGAGTCTGGCTACTGGCCTATACGCACTAACCATCTACGCGGGGACAGTTATGGGCACTCGACATCGTGGTATCAGCCGAAGCCTTCGCGACGTCAGCAACGGAGCGGCGCGCGCTGGATTGGACTGGAACGCCTACTAGGCTAGGTCTGCTTCCGGCTGCCCACGCAACGTGCAAGTGTGCTAAGGGCGATGGGCCCAGACCCCTGGGCGCTTAGGTTTAGACCGGCGTGCTGACCTCTCTGTTGGTCTAGGTGGGGCTGCGACGTGTTGATCTTCCGAGGCCGGGCATGACCTAGAAAAGTGTGTCCGGCCAAATGGGATCGAGCGTGTTGGGTTATGTGGTGCACCCCTGCAGGGAAGTTAATCTATTCGAATAGCCGTGATCTTTGGTAACAGGACGACTTGGAGTTGTACCTTGACCTTATGACAACTAGAACCGGATACTTAATAAAACACACCCTTACAAGTGCCAGATACAACCGGTGATCGCTCTCTCACAGGGCGACGAGGGGAGGATCATCGGTTAGGGTTATGCTATGCGATGCTACTTGGAGGACTTCAGTCTACTCTCCTCTACATGCTGCAAGACGGAGGCTGCCAGAAGCGTAGTCTTCGAAAGGACTAGCTATCCCCCCCTTATCCCGGCTTTCTGCAGTTCAGTCCACATATAATAGCCTTATTCCAGTTGATACCAATGCATACATATGTAGTGTAGCTCCTTGCTTGCGAGTACTTTGGATGAGTACTCACGGTTGCTTTCTCCCTTTTTTCCCCCTATCCCTTCTACCTGGTTGTCGCAACCAGATGCTGGAGCCCAGGAGCCATACGCCATCGTCGACGACGACTCCTACTACACCGGAGGTGCCTACTACTACGTGCTGCCCGCTGACGGCGACCAGGATTAGTTAGGAGGATCCCAGGCAGGAGGCCTGCGCCTCTTTCGATCTGTATCCCAGTTTGTGCTAGCCTTCTTAAGGCAAACTTGTTTAACTTATGTCTGTACTCAGATATTATTGCTTCTGCTGACTCGTCTATGATCGAGCTCTTGTATTCGAGCCCTCGAGGCCCCTGGCTTGTAATATGATGCTTGTATAACTTATTTTATTTGTAGAGTTGTGTTGTGATATCTTCCTGTGAGTCCCTGATCTTGATCGTACACGTTTGCGTGTATGATTAGTGTACGATTGAATCGGGGGCGTCACAGCATTGTAGACATAGAATTCGCAAAATACTTACGGATCTGTATGTGACAGACCGTTGATTAAAATTATCTCACAAGCAAAACATGATCACACCTTAGTACTCTTTGGGTGTTAATGACATAAATAATGTGAACTAGATTATTGACTCTAGTAAACCCTTTGGGTATAGGTCACATGACAATGTGAACTATGGGTGTTAATCACATGGTGATGTGAACTCTTAGTGTTGAATCACATGGCGATGTGAACTAGATTATTGACTCTAGTGCAAGTGGGAGACTGAAGGAAATATGCCCTAGAGGCAATAATAAAGTTATTATTTATTTCCTTATATCATGATAAATGTTTATTATTCATGCTAGAATTGTATTAACCGGAAACATAATACATGTGTGAATACATAGACAAACAGAGTGTCACTAGTATGCCTCTACTTGACTAGCTCGTTAATCAAAGATGGTTATGTTTCCTAACCATGGACAAAGAGTTGTTATTTGATTAACGGGATCACATCATTAGGTGAATGATCTGATTGACATGACCCATTCCATTAGCTTAGCACCCGATCGTTTAGTATGTTGCTATTGCTTTCTTCATGACTTATACATGTTCCTATGACTATGAGATTATGCAACTCCCGTTTGCCGGAGGAACACTTTGTGTGCTACCAAACGTCACAACGTAACTGGGTGATTATAAAGTTGCTCTACAGGTGTCTCCAAAGGTACGTGTTGGGTTGGCGTATTTCGAGATTAGGATTTGTCACTCCGATTGTCGGAGAGGTATCTCTGGGCCCTCTCGGTAATGCACATCACATAAAGCCTTGCAAGCATTGCAACTAATGAGTTAGTTGTGAGATGATGTATTACAGAACGAGTAAAGAGACTTGCCGGTAACGAGATTGAACTAGGTATTGAGATACCGACGATCGAATCTCGGGCAAGTAACATACCGATGACAAAGGGAACAACGTATGTTGTTATGCGTTCTGACCGATAAAGATCTTCGTAGAATATGTAGGAGCCAATATAAGCATCCAGGTTCCACTATTGGTTATTGACCGGAGACGTGTCTCGTTCATGTCTACATTGTTCTCGAACCATAGGGTCCGCACGCTTAACGTTACGATGACAGTTTCATTATGAGTTTATGTATTTTGATGTACCGAAGGTTGTTCGGAGTCCCGGATGTGATCATGGACATGACGAGGAGTCTCGAAATGGTCGAGACATAAAGATCGATATATTGGAAGCCTATATTTGGATATCGGAATCGTTTCGGGTGAAATCGGGATTTTACCGGAGTACCGGGGGGGTTACCGGAACCCCCCCCCCCAGGGGGTTATTGGGCCTACATGGGCCTTAAGGGAGAAGAGGAAAGGAGGCAAGAGGTGGCCGCGCGCCCCTCCCCTTCCTATTCCGAATAGGACAAGGGAAGGGGGGCGGCGCCCCCCCCCCCCTTTCCTTTCCCTCTTCCTCCTCTTTCCCCTTCTCCTTATCCAACTAGGAAAGAAGGGAGTCCTACTCCCGGTGGGAGTAGGACTCCCCCTTGGCGCGCCCTCCTTGGCCGGCCGCCCCCTCCCCTTGGCTCCTTTAGATACAGGGGGCAGGGGGCACCCTAGGACACAAGTTGATCTTTGTGATCGTTCCTTAGCCGTGTGTGGTGCCCCCCTCCACGATATTACACCTCGGTCATATTGTAGCGGTGCTTAGGCGAAGCCCTGCGACGGTTGAACATCAAGATCGTCACCACGCCGTCGTGCTGACAGAACTCTTCCCCGAAGCTTTGCTGGATCGGAGCTCGGGGAGCGTCATCGAGCTGAACGTGTGCCAAGAACTCGGAGGTGCCGGAGTAACGGTGCTTGGATCGGTTGAACCGGGAAGACGTACGACTACTTCCTCTATGTTGCGTCAACGCTTCCGCTTCGGTCTACGAGGGTACATAGACAACACTCTCCCCTCTCGTTGTTATGCATCACCATGATCTTGCGTGTGCGTAGAAATGTTTTTGAAATTACTACGTTCCCCAACACTTAGGTGAAGCCCTGCGCCTGTAACTTCATCATCACCGTCAACACGCTGTCGTGCTGACGGAACTCTCCCTCGTCCTCAACTGGATCAAGAGCTTGAGGGACGTCATTGAGCTGAACATGTGCTGAACACGGAGGTGTCGTACGTTCAATGCTAGGATCGGTTGAATCGTGAAGACGTTCGACTACATCAACCGCGTTACTAAACGATTCCGCTTTTGGTCTACGAGGGTACGTAGACACACTCTCCCCTCTCGTTGATATGCATCTCCTAGATAGATCTTGCGTGATCGTAGGTAAATTTTTTGAAATACTACGTTCCCCAACACAAGGCATTCCTCCGGTATCCGGGAGTTGCATGATCTCATAGTCAAAGGAATATGTATTTGACATACATGAAAGCAATAGCAATATAACTGAACGATCAACTTGCTAAGCTAACGGATGGATCTTGTCCATCACATCATTCTCCTAATTATGTGATCCTGTTATCAAAGGACAACTCATGTCTATGGTTAGGAAACCTTAATCATCTTTGATCAACGAGCTAATCAAGTAGAGGCTCACTAGGGACTCAGTGTTTTGTCTATGTATTCGCACATGTATTAAGGTTTCCGGTCAATACAATTCTAGCATGAATAATAAACATTTATCATGAATAAGGAAATATAAAATAACAACTTTATTATTGCCTTTAGGGCATATTTCCTTCAATACAGCGAGAGATTTGCAAGTGACGTGTTGGAGAATCTTAAATGAACATAATAGATCCTTTGCAAGATTTAAAGCGAGGCAAGATTTTGAATTTTGAAACCCAAGAGGGTGGATATTAGTTAGGAGACTGCACAAGGTCATGCATTCACCACCAACTACCAACTTTATAAGTAGGAAAGATTGTATAAAACAATAAACAACAAACCGGTATAAAATAATAAATATTGTGAATATACATATGCATTCATGTTAATACATGCGATGACACTTATGTCAACAAAACAACAAAGCTTTGGTATTTCAAACATTCAGGTTATAGTCACACGGCCAGCCAATAAGTAGCCAAACAACAGTTTTCTCCAGATGACTTTTCTCATCACAACAGTTTTGACAGTATAGCCAGTTCAAAAAATATGATGTTACAAAAATGCTATTCCAAGTAGCAGACACGATATTTCAAGATACAAGATGGAATTCATACGATCCTTTATTTATGTTTCTGAAACATAAACGAAAATTTAAATGTAATGGTACCACCCGGAGGATGTAGCACAAACGTCAGTTTCGCTTGCTCCTCTCACCTTTTGTTAACACCTACAAGTGTATGAAAACAGCTAGCGTGTGAAAACAATATAAATCTATTTTGCAACATGATAGATAATCTGCGGAGGAAAAGAGAAGTCCAAACAAATAAGACAATAATTTTTTGTGACAACGAAGACAATACTTAATAATTGTTACAAGGAAAAATAAGAAAATGATACCTGAAGGTAGCCAAAACCCCCAAAGTTAATCCTCATACCAAACCAAGGTGGGACGGTTAGGATGTTCCTCCATTGCTTTTTCCACAGCAGCCCACGACTCAGACACATCATCCTCATCCGCATAGATGCGAAGATGGCGCAAGCTGGGCAAGCCTCTTAGTATCTCCACATCTCTCTCATTGATCACATCCATTGTGATGCATAATTTCTCAAGGTTGATGAGCGAGGCCACCCATGTCGGAACCTCCGAGAGGCCACACGATGATAAGCTCGCGAAGGCCACACTGAGGATCGGGAAACCATGAACGCTTGAAGTACGCATCTGCTGCCTCCTTTACAAATATGTGCAGAGACTCGAGGCCTGCTTTGCCGAGCTCACATATGGAAGAGAGAAACTCCTCCTCATCCTCCTCAATCTCCTCCTCCTCTTTGTCGTAATTAACATCACAATTACCCATATCATACATGTTCCATATTATGCCCAGCTTCCTCAGTTTTTTCAGTTGGCCAAGCTTCTTTAGAAATTCCGTTGACTGAGTATAAATATTGAGACCTTCCAACACTCGCAATCCCTGCATGGCTGCGATCTCATCCGGTACTGTTTCATAACCGTCAACACGTAGAGTTACATAACAGGCCAACCGTTCTTGGATGGTCATAGGGATTTCCATTAGTTTGCTGTATCCATTCACGCCAATCTCTAAATGATGCAGCATTGCTACCTGTTCTGGAATCTTCGTGATGGCTTTGGCATGTTTGAACCTCAGGTACTTGAGCTGCAACAGATTTCCAATACCCACAAGGTGATCATCTTCTAACTGTGAACAATCCTCAAAGTCCAGAACACGCAAGAGTCGAAACTCCGACAAAGATGGGATCTTCACATTACGGCCAAACACATGGAGTGATCGGGCACTAGATACATCAAGACCCGGCGGAATCTCGGCATCATTCTGCAGAGACACTCGACGAATCTTGGCCTTGGGATCAGGATTTATAACACCAGGTACACCTACTATAGTAACAAAGTTCTCTTCAACAGCCTTAGATACGATGAAATTATGAACGGTGTCATGAACACGGCAACTCTTCACCTCGTCACCAAATGTCTCGTCCATCTTCGCAGCCTGAATCAAATTCCTGTTGATGAGGTCATTGAAACACATCTCTCCTGACTCATATACTGTATAGCCAGATTTTTTCTGAATGAATCCCTCGCCAATCCACCTCCTTATCAAATTCTCCTTCTCAATAATGTGCCCCTCTGGAAATATACTCAGGTATAGTAGACATGTTTTAAGATGAGGAGGAAGATCCAAGTAACTAAGGGATATTATGTTTACCATGTCTTCGACGCTAGAATTTCTTAGCGCGCGACCAATTAAATCCTTCACCTGGTCCCATATTTCCTTTTCACTTGCCTTATCAGCCAACACACCAGATATAGCTATGATTGCCAAAGGTAAGCCAGCACATTTAGCCAAGATCTGACCAGAAATCTCTTCAAGGTTTGATGGACATTTTTCTTCAGAGTTGAATAGTCTTGTATAGAATAATTGCCTCGAATGCACCATACTAAGAGGCCTTATATTGTATACATG
Source organism: Triticum dicoccoides (assembly GCF_002162155.2). Lineage (NCBI taxonomy): Eukaryota > Viridiplantae > Streptophyta > Magnoliopsida > Poales > Poaceae > Triticum > Triticum dicoccoides. The sequence continues at coordinate 23,339,745 of NC_041388.1, forward strand.
TCCGCTGAAAGTTGAACAACATGATTGAGCGACGGCATGTATACGAGTAGTGATTATTATTTTACTACCAGAACTGGCTGTGGGAAATGCACACTCAATAACCTTCAATATTTCCACGTCCCATATATCATCAAGTACAATAATACACCTGCAAAAATATATAAATAAAAGTTATGCTTACTGAGAAAAAAGAAGCAATAAAGGAGTTTGAATATCCATAAGAGTATACTTGTTTGGTCACACGGCCACGAGAAGTTAAGGCAGAATTTGCACTAGAATGGACAGAATGTATCTTGCACTTGTGCACTATATATGACGACCCGGTAAAAACTAAAATAGTTTGGAAGCTAGAATTGCCTCTAAACGTCAAAAATTTCCCTTTGTTATCTATGGAAATTAAGAGGGGTGAGGTTAACAAGGGACAACCTAGCTAAGCGCACCTGACACACAAGTAATGTTGTTCTGTTATGAAGACAAAACAACTAAATATATCTTTTTTCAAATGTTAGCTTGCTAGCATATGGGTTGTCATTCAAGCTGCCTGTAACTTGTATCCGCCTCAGAGTGTTAGTAATATGTCTAGTAACTGGATGTAGGCCATTGATACGAAGGCTAGAGCCCAAATCATGTTGGTACATGCGTGAACAATATCTGTTTTATTTGCTATCCCCTTAGTGATCTACACCAAAAATATGAATGCCCACAAACTAGAAGTTGGAGGAAAAAAATCAAAATGGAAGAGTGGAAGGGAAACATACGTAAAGAGGTTGGACGAATGAGCTAGTAGGGAACCTTAAAGTTCTTTTAGATAGTAGATATACTAATAATCAAAGTTGATTTTTTGGTATTCCAGAATCCAAATGCAGGCCATATTTGGTAATTTTAAAATTCCTGGATAATTGTTCGTGCTTTACAACAAGGATATAAATATTCTAATAGGTAAATGGAAAATTAACATGGTATTCTATTATTAATGTGATTGCATAAAATAATAGGATTTAATTTGGAATCATTAATTGACTAACAAAAAAGGCATGGTTTTATTTGGTAAGCCAATAAGATGTGAGGTAGTTGAGGCAAAAAAAAATAAGAAATCAAATGAGAAAAACTAGATATATGAGGAAACAATTGAAAGGGAAGAGGGGAAGGGGAATAAAGAGGTTGGACGAAGGAGCGGGCAAAACGCTATGTGGTAAAATAGGGAACCACTAGTAGAAAAACCCCTTATAGGATTTCGTTACTAGTAGCGTTCCGACGAAATCGAAAGCGGCAACTGTTTTTCCAAATTATCATCAGTGTTCATCCATGAAGAGAACGTGGCAACATCCTCACTCTACTAGCAACGTTTCATTTTGCTGGATGCTGCTAGCTTGGTGCATCATGCTAACGTACCAGCCTTTAGGAACTAGCAGCGTCTTATCAAACTGAACGTTGCAAGTAGTTGAAGGACTGGCAGCATTTCTTGTAAATCCAATAGCTGCAAAGAATTTAATGTGTAGTTTATATTTTATATTCAAAATCCTTTGTTATACTTTATGTTGTTGTGTTTTAGCTTTGTTCATAAAAGTTGGAAAGCAAAAGAAAAAAAACAAAATTTAATTATTGGATAGGTAAATGCTTTTATTTTGCCAGCAGCATCTTTCAGAAAATAAACGCCGCGAACGGCAATGTTAGCAGCGTCCGCTTGGACATTGCTAGTGGGCACCTTGGAATGCTGCTAAAGAGGGGGTGTTCTGTACTAGTGAAGCCGGGCCTAAGGCCTTTTTAGATAGTAGAGAATTCAACTCATAAACATTTATATCTATACCTAATAATAAAGGGGTTATTGCTTTTGCCCGTCTGTCGTTATCAATAATTACCCCCTATGCCACCGGTAATAAAAAAACGATTCATTTTTCCTTCTAAGTCGCCATCGACTTTATTGTTCATTTGCAGCGAGGCCCCAAATGTTTCACATGCGTCGAGGTAGTGTGGTGGATTGAGCGTAATTGCTCCAGGAGACCCGAGTTTGAATCCTGCTTCTTCCTGTTTGTGCATTTTGTTTGTGCATTTTCTCTCCAATTTCCATTGGCGTAGGATAAAATTGCCTTGCCCAAGCCAATCTGTGCGCAATGTTGCAATTACGGCCCAGCTACTCTATAAAAAACTTTTTTGACAGATTCAAATGCTTTTAAAAAAATATCATACATTTGAAATCCTAAATCCAAATTAAACATGTTATATATGGAAATCATTCAGAAAAATGTGTAGATTCCAAATATGCTATTATCCCGCATGTTAATTTTTTCTAAAATTATGTTTAGTATGCACCCTTAATTAATAAATTTCTGTATATGGTTTATATTGAAAATGCCTATTATATAAGTTTTCTACTTACTTAAATTAACTACATAGGATAGTTTGATGCTCTTATAAAATCTAATATTGACGCCATAGGGGATATATGTACATATGCTTATCATGTTGCTTGTCGTAGGACAATGTGAAATATTTCAAGGGATCTGTCGATGTCGTCGAGTATGTATGAGGGGTGTTTTTTTTTCTTCTCCTGTTGCAATGCACGGGCACGTTTGTTGGTTTAAAAAAATTATAATACCACATAGTTTTATTTCAGAATTTTGATATGAATTTAGGATAAAAAGCTAAAATTATTGTTATTATTATATCAAATTTTAATTGACACGAGGAATATGAAAACCGTATGTCTAGACCTAAATACTTGGACGCATACTATACTAGTGAATTTTTAAGAGATGCTAGTCTGCGTGCACATGAATTTTCAGATAAGCGCGGCGTTCAAAGTTCAAAGCAACACATACATACCTTCTGTTTTCGAGGTAGTCTGAAATCATGGTGATAAGTCCGGGCAAATCCCTCGCGCCAGGATGAGGAGAAGATTGACGGTTGAGGTTATTGTAAGAAGAATAGAGCTGATTGTAAATGGAGCGCAAAACCTGGGCCTTGTCCGCATTCCGTCGCACGGAACAGAAAGCATGGCAATCGAGTTGGCCTTTGAGCTTTTGGTACACTTGGTTTGCGAGAGTTGTCTTGCCCGTCCCTCCGGAGCCAACAACAGCCACCAGGTTTGAGTTTGGGTTTGGGTTTGGCTGCTGCTGCTGCGTTGACTCAGAAGCAGAACCGGCCAGTAGTAGTTGGATGAGCTCTTCCTTGGGCCCATCAAGGCCGACGAGCTTGGACGCGTCGTCGACAATGGTGGGAGCCCTGGGATCAACCTTGGACCTCTTGTGGTGGTTGTGCCTCTCGGCGACCTGGACCACCTGTTCCTTGAGATCATCAACGGCCTTGGCGATCTGGTGACGGGCCTTGGTCCGGCCCAGCGTGGCCTTCATCTCGTCCAAGACACTGGTGGAAAAAAGGCCTTTGGTCGCGGTTCGCAACTGCCATTAGTCGCGGTTGCGCAACCGCGACCAAATAAGCGCGACTAAAGCCCCCCACCTTTAGTCGCGGCTGCTTAAGAACCGCGACTAACGGCCCGTCCACGTGGGCGCCAGGCGGCCGTCGGGGCGGAGGACCTTTAGTCGCGGTTCTTCTGGCCAACCGCGACTAAAGGCCGCCACAGGTTTAGGGTTTTAGCCCCCCCCCCCTAAACCTGTTTTCTGTTTAATTTGTATTGTTTTATTTCTTTTGTGCTTTATTTTAATTTTGAAGGAGTTTCATATATTCTACGGTACTACATACATGCATATGAATGTACAATTTCAAATAAATTTGAAATTAGAACCAAAAAGAATTCAAGAGAAATATACAATATATATTCAATATCATCGGATGACCATATACAATTTTGAACAAGTTTCCATACATGATTTAATGCATATAAAGTTCTACGTCCTCGTAATAGTGTTCTCCTTTAGGATGGAGGACTTCCCTGCTGAACCATCCAGCTAGTTCCTCTTGAAGTGGTCGGAAGCGAGCTTCTGGACTAAGCATCCACCGGAGGTTATTCCTCTGAGCATTGGTATCACTCGGAACCCGCTCAGAGGTGTATCTCCGGATCATCTCACAGACATAGTATCCACATAGATTGGTCTCCGGTGGCTGAATATCCCCAGCATTCTTAGCCTTTAACATTTTGAATTCTAGCTCTTTTTTGAATTCACCGACCTTTGTATCTACGAACCGTCTCCAAACCCTACGAGGCAAAGAAAATTAAATGAACAAGAGAGTTATTAATTAGTTACTTGATATTAGGAAATGAACGAAATAGGCCGATCGATATAGAGCGCAAATGAATGAAAATAATTACTTCTGCAGCATTCTTCTCATGCCGCCCCAAAGCTTTGGATCCATACTCACAGAGTCGTGGACGAGACATTCTGAGGTGTTAACTTTAATTACTAGCAGAATCCAGTGGAACCTGCGGACACGATACATGCACAGTACGTCATGCATAACTCATCGATTAGCCGGCCACATACCATGCATGGAGTAAACAAAAGTGAATGTGCTCAAGACAGAAACACTCACTCAAAATGGTAAGGAAATAGAATATCACTTTTGAGTTCCTGCTTTGTAAGAAACTGCCACAGGTCTGCCTCCACGTCGGCGGGGTAACGCTCCAACACATGTCCATTAACGATGTGTGGGTCAATGAACCCAACATCATGGATGTTCCTTACTCTGCATTCCTTAATCTTCATTCTGCATGTATAATAGCGGACACAACAATATAGTTAGGACATATATATAGTGCAGGCAATATGAACGAGATGGGGTAGAAATTAATAAATCACTTACAGAACGTAGCAACTGATGATAGATTTATCGAGCTCGCGCAGATTGAAAAGCTGGAACAATTCACTCAGTTCAATTTGTACATAGTAATGTTTGAAGTGATGCTCATGTCTAACTTCCGCATAAATATATTCTTTGGCGTTTTTATTTTTTATGTAACCCTTGTACCATTTTAGCAGACCTTTCATTTGTGGAGGTAGATCCTTTTCCTGCGCAGGCTCGACGAGAGGCCCATTCTTGACATATGTAATTACTACCTCCTTCACTGGCGCCTCATCAAGGCCTAACAGTTCACGAAGAGTAATACCTAAGTTGGCCGCTTGTTCTCTGGCACTCGTTACAGTCAATCCCTGTGCTGCCGCAGCTTGTATGATCTCGGGGGCATCCGGACAGAAGGCTTCCACTATAAGCGGGGCAATCGATTGTTTACTTTGTTCCCCGAGCTGGGCAACTTGTTTCCCGCTTTTTTTACTTTCGGCCTTCTCCCGCTCTTTGTTCTCCTTGAACATGAGTGCCTGCCTGCGAAGTTCACGTGCATAGTCGTTAGGCAGATTCTTCGCGGCTTGGGACGGTGTGCTCAAAAATGACTTAGCCCACTTCTTTTGCTCGTCAGAAAATACTGGCTTGGGCTCGGGCTCTCTTTTCTTCTTGCAGTCCGCCTTCCATTTCTCCAAATCAGCAGCCGCGGCCGCGTCGACTTCCTCGGCACTACGTTCCCAAGGCCTTGTGGGGAGAGGCTTCAGTGATGGCTCCGGTACCTTTGTGGTCTTAGGTACATAAGGGTCCGGGTTAATAATCCAGGACTGCTTCTGCTTCTTTGCCGGAGGTGGATTGGGGGGCGGCGTCTGATCACCCGCCGGACGAGGACTGGGGGGCGGCGGCTGATCACCCGCCGGACGTTGTGGACTGGGGGGCGGCGTCGGCTGACGTGACGGAGGTGTAGGTGAACCGCCACCACCACCACCACCACCACCACCGCCACCGCCACCACCACCACCGTAGGGGGGTGGACTTGTTGTCCTTGGCGCCTCGCCTGGAAACTTGATAAACTTCTTTTGCCATAGAATGAAATGGCACTTGACATCTCCAAGTCTTTTCTCCCCTTCAGGTGTAGCAATGTCAATCTCCAGGTCCTCAAACCCTTGGACTATGTCCTCCACCGTGACACGAGCATAGCCATCTTGAATGGGGTTGTTGTGGTGGAGTGCTCCAGGTAAACATGGTAAAGCACTGCCGATGGCTACCTTCATGGACATGTTCCCGATAGGATAATACAGATGACATTCTTTCATCTCCTTTATATCGTCCACGGGGTAGCGAGGAGGCTCCGGTGAAGTAATTTCGACCACCAGAGGCTCCGGTGCAGTAATTTCGACCACCAGAGGCTCCGGTGCAGTAATTTCGATCGTCGGTGCATCTGCACCAGCCGGTGGGGCCTCCGTGGAAGCCACACTGCTTCTCCGCTGCTGGCTTCCGAGATCCGCTGGATGATCTTCATGCTGCACCCGAGCTGCATCTCTTTCGGCTACTAGTACACTCATGGTTTTCTTCATCACATCCATTTCCGATGCCAACCGCACCACAACATCTGCTTCCCGATCCATCTTTCTCTTACGGCTTCTGTAACCGTACGGGTCATCGTTCTGGGGGAACCCTATTTTCCACGGAATGTGCCCCATGCCTCGTACACGTCCTCCGTGTTCAGGATTCCCGAGGGCTTTTGTCAGCGCGTCGTTCTCTCTGTTGAACTTGATCTTCCCCTGTTGAGCATCCCTCATTGCGTTAATAAGGGCTTGGGTGGGTTTAATTAATTTGCCCCGGTAAACACACTCCCCTGTCTCCGGGTTCAGCGTTCCCCCATGCCCGTACCACCAGCTTTTGGCCCTTGGGTCCCATCCCTCCGTACCTGGACGGATTCCTCGCGCCGTCAGCTTGTTCTCCATCTTCTCCAACCTAGGCACCCAAATGCGATACCCTCCTGGCCCCATAACATGATTGTACTCCTTCTTAGCCGCATTTTCCTTATTTTTTTTCGATATTTGAATGAACTGCTCCGATTTCTTTTGCTTCACAAATTCTGGCCAATCATGTTTCAGTTTCTCATATTGTCCTTTGAAATCCGGAGTCTTGTTCTGCTTGACAAAGTCATGGACTAGATTTTGCTTGAATTTCCGGAATGCGTCGGCCATCTTATGAAGAGCGAACTGTTTGACTAGCCTCCTCCTCTCCTTGTTTTCCTCAATCTTGTTACCCTCCTCATCGAATTTGTTGTATTCCGGAGGTAGAACGAAATGTTCCATAAGCTTCTTGAAGCAATCTTTTTTTGTTCTCTTATCGACAAAAGTGAAACCATCAAGTCGTACCTTCTTTGGCTCATTCCACTCCTGGATGGTGATCGAGACGTTGTCTCTAACAATGGCTCCGCATTGGCTGACAAACTTGGTGGCGTTCTTGCGGGGCTCCAGCGGCCTGCCGGTTGCACTGTCGACAACCTCGATGGTGCATGTTTCTCCTTGTTTCATCGTCTTGGTTGCGCCACGCTTTGACGACGTACTCGATTGTTTCGACGATCCGGCCGAGGGCTAAAATAAGAAAGAGTCGCGCGCGTTAGTACACACATATTTATTCAAATCAGTTAGTTTGTATCACCAGAGGCTCAATGTATATATATACCTCGGCGCCGGAGGTGGTTGCTACTTCCATTTGAAGATCGTCGTTTATCGACGTTTGTTCGGCATCATCTTGCTGACGGCGCCCTTCATCTTCACCGTCAAGGTTCAGACAAGAAGAGATATCATCTTCTTCTTCTCCGGTCGGCACATATAGAATATCGCCGTTTATGATGCCGAACATATGTGCTTCACCGTCCGGATCATAGTTGTCCATAATCGGGTCAGCTCTATCGTCCGCCATTATGTCAGTCCTGAAAACATGTAGTAAAAACAAATTAATTAAGTGAAGAAGGGGGGCGGTGGCGGTGGCGGTGGCGAAAGGGCGGTGGAAAAAGGAGGGGGCGAGGAAGGGGTGGGAGAGGGTGTCGCGGTAGAGCGCGAGACGGGGCGGCAGACGACGGCGTCACGGAGAGGGGAGGCGAGGACAACACATTTATAACCCTCGCCGTCCCCTCTCGATCCCTAAAAAAACACCGCGCGCATCGCCGCCCCCCTCGCCGCCCCTCTCCGTATATACGTTTTTTTGTTAATTATCAAATTTTACGGGTTTTTTTGTTAATTATCAAGTTTTAAGTTATTTACCGTTTTTGTTAAACTAAGTTATTTACCGTTTTTGTTAATTATCAAATTTTACCTTTTTTGTTAATTAACTAGTTAAAAAATTCTCTCTCTCTCTCTCTCTCTCTCTGCTCTCTCTCTCTCTCTCTCTGCTCTCTGCTCTCTCTCTCTC
>NC_041388.1:23349819-23376943 GCF_002162155.2 Triticum dicoccoides
AAAAAATTCAGAAAAAAAAACTAATTCAATTCAAAATGTTAAAAATACTAATAATATATCAAAAAATTCAGAAAAATAAAACTAATTCAATTCAAAATGTTAAAAATACTAATAATATATAAAAAAATTCAGAAAAATAAAACTAATTCAATTCAAAATTCTAAAAATAAAAATAATATATCAAAAAATTCAGAAAAATAAAACTAATTCAATTCAAAATGTTAAAAATACAAATAATATATCAAAAAATTCAGAAAAATAAAACTAATTCAATTCAAAATGTTAAAAATACAAATAATATATCAAAAAATTCAGAAAAATAAAACTAATTCAATTCAAAATAATATACCAGAGGCCGGTCGTCGGCTATGGTGGTACGGCCGGACTCTGTAGAGCGTCATGGACTACATCACTCCAAATTTCATGTATCATTCGAAAATGGACACCAAACACATCACGGGTAATATAATTCACATGATCCATTCAACAAAGTTTGGTACAATAAATTATTACACATCATTTCTTCCCGTGTGTCCCTGCTTGCTTACGATTGTGCCGTATCCATGGAGCATCCTCATCATTTAACTTAATGCTTGGGTCGGTGTTCACTTTGAAGGGCGGAATTTCAGCAAACATATTATAATCTTCTGACATGTCTATCTTGTCCTCCACTCCCACGATGTTTCTTTTCCCTGAAAGAACAATGTGGCGCTTTGGATCATCGCATGATGTACTGATCGTTTTCTTATCTTTCCGTTTCCTCGGTTTGCTACTCATGTCCTTCACATAGAAAACCTGAGCGACATCTTTCGCTAGGACGAATGGTTCGTCAAGGTAACCAAGATTGTTGAAATCCACCATTGTCATTCCGTATTGCTGGTCCACCTTTACCCCACCTCCTGTTAGCTTGAACCATTTGCACCGGAACAAAGGGACCTTAAAGGAGGGTCCATAGTCAAGTTCCCATATCTCCTCTATGTAACCATAATATGTGACCTTTTGCCCATTCTCGGTTGCTGCATCAAAGCGGACACCACTGTTTTGGTTGGTGCTCTTTTTATCTTGGGCGATCGTGTAAAATGTATTCCCATTTATCTAGTACCCTTGGAAAGTCGTTATAGTCGAAGATGGTGTCTTGGCCAACATGTACAGCTGATCTACAACATCATTGTCATTCATTAAATGTTTTCTCAACCAACTGCCGAAAGTCTCCATGTGGGCCTTCCTAATCCAGGATTCAGGCTTCCCCGGGTTGTCCGAGCGTAAAATATTCTTGTGTTTCTCAAAGTACGGAGCCACCAAGCTGGAATTGGTCAGTACAGTGTGGTGTGCTTCAGTCAGAGAATGGCCGTCCATACATATCGTTGATTTCCTTCCGATCGTGCCTTTTCCACTTAGTCTCCCCTCGTGCCGCGATCGAGGAAGACCAATCGGCTTAAGGTCAGGAACAAAGTCAACACAAAACTCAATTACCTCCTCATTTCCATAGCCCTTGGCGATGCTTCCTTCTGGCCTAGCACGGTTACGAACATATTTCTTTAATACTCCCATGAACCTCTCGACGGGAACATATTGTGTAGAAATACAGGACCGAGAACGAAAATCTCTTCGACTAGGTGAACCAGGAGGTGCGTCATAATATTGAAGAAGGATGGCGGGAACACCAACTCGAAACTGACAAGACATTGGATCACATCGTTCTGTAACCGTGGTAGAACTTCTGGATTGATTACCTTCTGAGAGATTGCATTGAGGAATGCACATAGCTTCACAATGGCTACTCGAACATTTTCCGGCAGGAGCCCCCTCAAAGCAATCGGAAGCAATTGCGTCATAATCACGTGGCAGTCGTGAGACTTCAGGTTTTGGAACTTTTTCTCCGCCATGTTTATTATTCCCTTTATATTGGACGAGAATCCAGACGGGACCTTCATACTGCTCAGGCATTCAAAAAAGATGACCTTCTCTTCTTTGGTCAGAGCGTAGCTGGCACGACCTTGAAACCATTCCGGATGCCGGTCATCAGGGTCTTTCAAACGTTGCTGGTCTTGCCGTGCTTCCTTTGTATCATTTGTCTTCCCATACACGCCCAAGAAGCTTAGGAGGTTCACGCAAATATTCTTCGTAACGTGCATCACGTCGATTGCAGAGCGGACATCTAGGACTTTCCAATATTCTAGCTCCCAGAATATAGATTTCTTCTTCCACATGGCTGCGTGCCCGTCAGCTCCCTTCGGAACTGATTGTCTGCCAGGACCCTTTCCAAAGATGACTTTCAAATCCTTGACCATATCAAATACCTCAGCACGAGTGCGTTCCGCAGGCTTCGGCCGGTGATCTGCCTTGCCGTTGTAATGCTTGCCCTTCTTTCTTACTGGATGAATTTTCGGAAGAAATCGACGATGCCCAAGGTACACGTTCTTCTTACAATTTGGCAAATGTACACTTTCAGTCTCATGTAAGCAGTGCGTGCATGCATTGTATCCCTTATTTGACAGTCCCGAAAGGTTACTAAGAGCAGGCCAATCGTTGATGGTTACGAAAAGCAACGCTCGTAGGTCAAATTCCTCTTGTTTGTGCTCATCCCACACACGGACACCACCCCACAGCTGTAAAAGTTCATCAACTAATGGCCTTAGGTACACATCGATGTCGTTGCCGGGTTGCTTCGGACCTTGGATGAGCACTGGCATCATAATGAACTTCTGTCGATCTTTCTCCATTGCGTTCCATCTGCGGTGTGTCTCAACTCCCCGTCCGACTTACGGTCCTCTTTGTGCCATCGCAACAACTTGGCATGCTCTTTGTTCCTGAACAGACGTTTCAACCGTGGTATTATAGGAGCATACCACATCACCTTGGCGGGAACCCTCTTCCTGGGTTTCTGGCCCTCAACATCGTCACCAGGGTCATCGCCTCTGATCTTATAACGCAATGCAGTGCATACCGGGCATTCATTCAAATTCTCGTATTCACCGCGGTAGAGGATGCAGTCGTTGATGCATGCATGTATCTTCAGAACCTCTAAACCTAGAGGGCAGACAACCTTCTTTGCTTCGTACGTACTGGCGGGCAACTCGTTATCCTTTGGAAACATATTCTTCAACATTTTCAGCAAGTCTTCAAATGCCGAGTCAGCTACACCTGCCTCTGCCTTCCATTTCAGCAAATCCAATGTGCAGCCCAGCTTTTTCAGACCATCATCGCATCCGGGGTACAGCGCCTTTCTGTGATCCTCTAACATGCGATCCAAATTCTCCCTCTCCTTTTCAGTTTCGCAGCGTCTCCGTGCATCAGCAATGGTCCGACCAAGATCATCAACGGGATCATCACGTGCCTCTTCTTCACCTTCCCCTTCACCTTCAGCATCCTCCATGAAAGTATCACCGAAATGAGCAAGATAGCTTTCATCGATGAAATCATCCCCTTCTTCATCTTCTTCCATTATAACCCCTCTTTCTCCATGCTTGGTCCAACAATTATAGCTTGGCATGAAACCGTGCCGAAGCAGATGCATGTGAACATCTCTTGAGGAAGAGTAACCCTTCTGATTCTTACAGATAACACATGGACAGATAACAAAACCCCCCTGCTTGTTCGCATTAGCCACTACGAGGAAATCTTTCAAACCCGTAGTGAACTCGCCAGAGAGTCGGTTACCGTACATCCATTGCCGATTCATCTGCATTATTATAATATAAAATATATAATTAACCATCATGCATTTGTTAAACTAACTACCTACAAATAATATAAATTAAACAATGAACTGCACACATGCATATTTTATCAATGACACATCAAAGGTTCATCAAGTTGCTAACCGCGATCGAGGAGTGTGGCTCCAACACTTCATGTCATGTTTGTTTCATGCTCTTGGGGCATTTCATCAAACACCTTATGTGCATAAGAGGAACCAAAAGCAAACCTACACCCACTTGTGAAGAGAATGGCTCCAAATGGCTAAGTGTTGGCTGCTGGATGGGTATATATAGGGGAGGGGCTTTAATTGCGGTTGGCCTGGCAAACCGTGACTAAAGGTGCCCGAAGGCCTTTAGTCGCGGTTGTCCTGGCCAACCGCGACTAAAGACCCTCACGTGCGCCAGCTGGCCACCGAGCGCCCTGGGCCCAGGCCTTTGGTCGCGGTTCACCTCCAGAACCGCGACTAAAGGTCCCATTAGTCGCGGTTCCTACAGCTTCGCGACTTATGGGGCTGGACGGAAGCCTGTTTTTCCACCAGTGAGAGTACGGCCAGCTTGGTGGATTTGTCGGAGACGCTAGCCTCCATGAAGTCGTCGAGGTCGTCGTCGATGTCGTAGGACAGCTCCCGGATCTCGTGCATGCAGGCCTTGTCCTGCTCGCTTGGAACGGGATCCGACGACGACGACGACTTGGCGAGGAGGAATATGTCCATGGCAGTGAGCTCGCGGGCGAGGAGCTGGACCTCGCCGCGCGAGCGTTTATACTCGTCGCGGAGCAGCGCGGCCAGTTTTCCCATGGCGGGCTGCAGCGCCCCTGTCGCTGCGCTCACCAGACCCTCCTCCATTGTTGCCGCCGTGCTGCTTAGCTCAGCAGTCGGATCTCGATCCGTTTCTCCTTTTTCTACGTGGGATTGTGGGTGATGCTTGCTGGGTGAGGCTGTACATGCTGGATGGATGCTCCAGATTTATAGGGAGTATATGTTTCAACCATGATTGCGGGTGATGCTGGATGGGTGAGCCTGCACGTCGCCCACCTCGTGGCACGCTGCAGGATGGACATGGCGTACGTCGTAAACAAACAGTGATCACGTCAAAACGGCCAACAGCTACGCGCAAATTAAACACCAAAGCGTAAGAGCGTCTACAATCGCCAACACCAAATCCGGTTCCAAATACGCCCGTACACGTGTCCAGACACGTCCGCGAGCAGTGACTGGGCAGCCTTCAAATTTTCTTCTCTGCATTCGAATACTTCATACTTCAAACCTTCAATCCTTATAAAACATGAAAAAAGCTTAAATACTACTTCCTCCGGCCCTTTTAGTTCGCATATATAAGATTTATTTAAAGTCAAACCTCGTAAACTTTGACCAAGTTTATAAAAGAAAATAAAATCAACATTCATAATGTGAAATCAATAATATTAGATGTGTCATGACTTTAGTTTTTATATTTATAAATTTAGCGTTGTATATGTCAATATTTTTTCATATAAATATGGTCAAACTTTACAAAGTTTGACTCCAGAAAATTCTTATATGCAGAGTAAAAAGAACCGGAGGGAGTACTTAGATCAACAACCTAGCCTACACAACTTGTCGTCGTCGGAGATGTCCACAATCTCTGTGCCAAGCTCTGGGTACATGGCTGGCAGTTGCAACTGCATCTCTTCCGACTCCACGACGACCTCCATCTCCAACTCGGCGAAAAGCTCGTCGATCTCCGCCAGTTCCTGCCGGTTGGCCTCCACACAGGTTGGATGGACTCCAAAATAGTGGTCTGCTCAGCCATCTTCAGCGATTGGGCAACCTTGAACTCCACCATGGTGCAGGCCGCAACCGGCTCTGGCTGCTCTTCCGGCTCCCCCGCGTCCTTCTCCTGTGGATCTGCGCCCTTCATGGGCGTCGGCTATTGCTCCGCCTTCGGGTATTGCCCCCCACCAGTTGTTGCCCCCTCCACTTCGTCCTCCTCCTCCGGCCACTCCGAAGGCAGCCGTCTATGATCCAGGCGGCGCGCCTAGTGCTACGTCTCGAGCTAGCGTTGGTTTTCCCCGAAGAGGAGGGGGTGATGCAGCACATTAGCGTAAGTATTTCCCTCAGTTTTTGAGAACGAAGGTATCAATCCAGTAGGAGGTCACGCGCAAGTCCCTCGTACCTGCACAAAACGGTAGCAACTCGCAACCAATGCTTAGGGGTTGTCAATCTCTTCACGGTCACTTACGAGAGTGAGATCTGATAGAGATAATATTTTTGGTATTTTTGGTATAAAGATGCAAAGTGAAAAGTAAAAGCAAAACAAGTAAAATAAAGTAATGGAGATTGATATGATGAGAATAGACCCGGGGGCCATAGGTTTCACTAGTGGCTTCTCTCAAGAGCATAGATATTCTACGGTGGGTGAACAAATTACTGTTGAGCAATTGATAGAATTGAGCATAGTTATGAGGTTATCTAGGTATGATCATGTATATAGGCATCACGTCCGTGACAAGTAGACCGACTCCTGCCTGCATCTACTACTATTACTCCACTCATCGACCGCTATCCAGCATGCATCTAGAGTATTAAGTTAAAAACAGAGTAACGCCTTAAGCAAGATGACATGATGTAGAGGAATAAATTCATGCAATATGATAAATACCCCATCTTGTTATCCTCGATGGCAACAATACAATACGTGCGTTGCAACTCTTTCTGTCACTGAGTAAGGACATCGCAAGATTGAACCCAAAGCTAAGCACTTCTCCCATTGCAAGAACTATCAATCTAGTTGGCCAAACCAAACGGATAATTCGAAGAGACTTGCAAAGATAACTCAATCATACATAAAAGAATTCAGAGAAGATTCAAATATTATTCATAGATAAGTTGGATCATAAACCCACAATTCATCGGTCTCAACAAACACACCGCAAGAAGAAGATTACATCGAATAGATCTCCACGAGAGAGGGGAAGAACATTGTATTGAGATCCAAAAAGAGAGAAGAAGCCATCTAGCTACTAGCTATGGACCCGAAGGTCTGAAGTAAACTACTCACACTTCATCGGAAGGGCTATGGTGTTGATGTAGAAGCCCTTCGTGATGGATGCCCTCTCCGGTGGAGCTCCGGAACAGGCCCCAAGATGGGATCTCGTGGATATAGGAAGTTGCGGCGGTGGAATTAGGTTTTTGGCTCCCTCTCTGGTCTAATGGGGGTACGTAGGTATATATAGGAGGAAGGAGCACGTCGGTGGAGCTCCGAGGGGCCCACGAGGCAGGGGGGCGCGCCCTCCACCCTCGTGACCTCCCCGGAAACTTCTTGGAGTAGGGTCCAAGTCTCCTGGATCACGTTCGGTGAGAAGATCACGTTCCCGAAGGTTTCATTCCGTTTGGACTCCGTTTGATATTCTGTTTCCTCGAAATACTGAAATAGGCAAAAAACAGCAATTCTGGGCTGGACCTCCGGTTAATAGGTTAGTCCCAAAAATAATATAAAAGTGGAAAATAAAGCCCAATATAGTCCAAAAAGTAGATAAAGTAGCATGGAGCAATCAAAAATTATAGATACGTTGGAGACGTATCAGGCATCCCCAAGCTTAATTCCTACTCGTCCTCGAGTAGGTAAATGATAAAAAGAGAATTTTTGATGCAGAGTGATACTTTGGCATAATTTCAATGTAAATCTTCTTAATCATGGTATGAATATTCAGATCCGAAAGGTTCAAGACAAAAGTTTATATTGACATAAATATGATAATACTTCAAGCATACTAATCAAACAATTATGTCATCTCAAAATAACATGGCCAAAGGAAGTTCATCCCTACAAAATCATATAGTTAGGCTATGCTTCATTTTCGTCACACGAAGATATTCCCAACTTCTATACCCCCGATGACAAGCCAAGCAATTGTTTCATACTCAAATAATCTCAAACTTTTTCAACCTTCACGCAATACATGAGCGCGAGCCATGGACATAGCACTATGGGTGGTATAGAATATGATGATGGGGATTGTGTGGAGAAGAGAAAAAAGGAGAAATTCTGACATCAACGAGGCTAATCAATGAGCTATGGAGATGCCCATCAATTGATGTTAATGCAAGGAGTAGGGATTGCCATGCAACGGATGCACTAGAGCTAAGAATGCTCAACAAAAGAAAACTAGCGGGTGTGCATCCAACTTGCTTGCTCATGAAGACCTAGGGCATTTTGAGGAAGCCCATCGTTGGAAAATACAAGCCAAGTTCTATAATGAAAAATTCCCACTAGTATGAACAAGACAACTTATGAGACTCACTATATGAAAATCATGTTGCTACTTTGAAACACAATATATGAGACTCACTACATGAAGAACAAGGTGCTACTTTGAAGCACAAGTGTGGAAAAAGAGATAGTAGCATTGCCCTTTTTATTTTCTCTTTTTTTGGGCCTTTTTTTTTGGCCTTTCTCTCTCTTTTTTTTGATTGGGCAATGCTCTAATAATGATGATCATCACACTTCTATTGATTACAACATAATGATTACAACTCGATACTAGAACAAGATATGACTCTATATGAATGCCTCCGGCGGTGTACCGGGATGGTGCAATGAATCAAGAGTGACATGTATGAAAAATAATGCATGATGGCTTTGCCACAAATACGATGTCAACTACAAGATCATGCAATGGCAATATGACAAAAGTAAAGCGTGTCATGATGATGATGATGATGGAAGTTGCATGGCAATATATCTCGGAATGGCTATGGAAATGCCATGATAGGTAGGTATGGTGGCTGTTTTGAGGAAGATATAGGAAGGTTTATGTGTGAAAGAGCGTGTCATATCACGGGGTTTGGATGCACCGGCGAAGTTTGCACCAACTCTCAATGTGAGAAAGGGCAATGCACGGTACCGAAGAGGCTAGCAAATGGCGGAAAGGTAAAAGTGTGTATAATCCATGGACTCAACATAAGTCAAAAGAACTCATATACTTATTGCAAAAATTTAGAAGTCATCAAAAATCAAGTACTGCGCGCATGCTCCTAGGGGGATAGATTGGTAGGAAAAGACCATCGCTCGTCCCCGACCGCCACTCATAAGGATGCACAAGCCAGGTACACTTCATGTTTCAAATTTTTTACACAACTTTAACCATACATGCATGCTACGGGACTTGCTAACTTCAACACAAGTATTTCTCAAATTCACAACTACTCAACTAGCACGACTATGATATTATCACCTCCATATCTCAAAACAATTATCAAGCATCAAACTTATCTTAGTATTCAACCCACTAAAAAGAAAGTTTCACATATCTTGAATACCAAGTATATTAACATTAAGCAAATTACCATGCTATTAACGACTCTCAAAATAATCTAAGTGAAGCATGAGAGATCAATTTTCTTTAAAACAATCCACCACCTTGCTCTAAAAGATCTAAGTGAAGCACTAGAGCAAAAATTATCACGCTCAAAAAGATATAAGTGAAGCACATAGAGTAAACTATCAAGCTCAAAAGATATAAGTGAAGCACATAGAGTATTCTAACAAATTTCAATTCATGAATGGCTCTCTCAAAAGGTGTGTACAGCAAGGATGATTGTGGTAGACTAACAAGCAAAGACATAAATAATACAAAACGCTCCAAGCAAAACACATATCATGTGGTGAATAAAAATATAGCTCCAAGTAAATTACCGATGGAAGTGGACGAAAGAGGGGATGCCTTCCGGGGCATCCCCAAGCTTTGACTTTTTGGTGTCCTTGGATTATCTTGGGGTGCCATGGGCATCCCCAAGCTTAGGCTCTTGCCACTCCTTGTTCCATAATCCATCAAAAGAATTCACCCAAAACTTGAAAACTTCACAACACAAAACTCAATAGAAATCTCGCGAGCTCCGTTAGAGAAAGAAAACAAAAGACTACTTTAAGGTACTGTAGTGAACTTGTTTTTTATTTGTATTGGTGTTAAATCTACTGTATTCCAACTTCTCTATGGCTTATAAACTATTTTACTAGCCATAGATTCATCAAAATAAGCAAACAACACACGCAAAACAGAATCTGTCAAAAACAGAACAGTCTGTAGTAATCTGTTACTAACGCAAACTTCTGGAAACCAAAAAATTCTACCAAAATTAGACGACCTGGGCAATTTGTTTATTGATCAGCAGAAATTGGAATCACTATTTTATCACGTTCTGGTGATTTTTGACAATTCGGGCACTGAGCGCAAAGATTCTGGAAATTACAGCAAGATTAAATAACTATCTTCCAAGAAGATCTAATAGGTTTAACTTGGCACAAACACTAATTAAAAGATAAAACCACATCTAAAAAGAATCTAGATGGATTATTTATTCCTAAACAAAACCAAAAACAAAAAATACAAAATAAAATTGGGTTGCCTCCCAACAAGCGCTATCGTTTAACGCCCCTAGCTAGGCATAAAAGCAAGGATAGATCTAGGTATTGCCATCTTTGGTAGGCAATCCATAAGTGGCTCTCATGATAGATTCATATGGTAATTTTATTTTCTTTCTAGGAAAGTGTTCCATGTCCTTCTTTAAGGGAAATTGGAATTTAATATTCCCTTCCTTCATATCAATAATTGCACCAATCGTTCTAAGGAAAGGTCTACCAAGAATAATAGGACATGAAGGATTGTAATCTATATCAAGAACGATAAAATCTACGGGCACATAATTCCTATTTGCAACAATAAGAACATCATTAATTTTTCCCATAGGCTTTTTAATAGTGGAATCCGCAAGATGCAAGTTTAGAGAGCAATCATCAAAGTCACGAAAATCTAGCAAATCACACAAAGCTTTGGGGATAGTAGAGACACTAGCACCCAAATCACACAAAGCATAAAACTCGTAATTTTTAATTTTAATCTTAATTGTAGGTTCCCATTCATCATGGAGTTTTCTAGGGATAGAAACTTTCAACTCAAGCTTTTCTTCATAAAATTGCATTAAGGCGTCAACAATGTGTTCGGTAAAGGCCTTATTTCGACTATAAGCATGAGGAGAATTTAACACGGATTGCAACAAGGAAATACAATCAATTAAAGAGCAATTTTCAAAGTTAAATTCCTTGAGATCCAAAATAGTGGGTTTAGCTATATCTAGATTTTTATTTCTTTCAATCCCTTT
Source organism: Triticum dicoccoides (assembly GCF_002162155.2). NCBI lineage: Eukaryota > Viridiplantae > Streptophyta > Magnoliopsida > Poales > Poaceae > Triticum > Triticum dicoccoides. The sequence continues at coordinate 23,360,660 of NC_041388.1, forward strand.
TTTATCAATTTCATCATCAGGATCTAAAAACTCAGAATTCTTAGAACGCCTTCTAGGTAAGGGAAGATCATAATCAGATTCATCAAGATTCATATTGCAAAACAAAGATTTAATAGGGGATACATCAATAACTTTCAGATCTTCATCTTGATTTTCATAGGATTTAGAAGAACACGCTTTAATAAAGGCATCTTTGTAAGCACGCATCCAAGCGGTTCTTTCTTTGCACTCATCAATGGAAATTCTCATGGCTTTGGGAGACTCATTGATATCATGCTTAGGAGGAATAGATCTAAGCTTTAAAGAATCAACCTCAAGAGAAATTCTATCAACGTTCCTAGCCAAATCATCAACTTTAAGCAATTTCTCTTCAAGCAAAGCATTGAAATTCTTTTGTGAATTCATAAACTCTTTAACACTACTCTCAAATTCAGAGGGCATCTTATTAAAATTTCCATAAGAGTTGTTGTAGGAATTTCCATAATTATTAGAAGGATTACTAGGATAAGGCCTAGAATTAAAATTCCCTCTATACGCGTTGTTACCAAAACTATTCCTACCAACAAAATTCACATGCATAGATTCATTATTATTCTCAAGCAAAGTAGATAAAGGCATATTATTGGGATCAGAAGAAACACTCTTAACAAATAAATTCCTAAGTTCATCCATCTTTTCACTCAAAACATTGATTTCTTCTATAGCATGCACTTTTTTATTAGTAGATCTTTCAGTATGCCATTGAGAATAATTGACGATAATATTATCTAGGAGTTTAGTAGCATCTCCTAAAGTGATTTCCATAAAAGTGCCTCCCACGGCCGAATCTAAAAGATTTCTAGAAGCAAAATTCAATCCAGCATAAAAATTTTGTATAATCATCCATAAGTTCAAACCATGAGTAGGACAATTACGTAGCATTAATTTCATTCTCTCCCAAGCTTGTGCAACATGTTCATGATCAAGTTGCTTAAAATTCATAATATCGTTCCTAAGAGAGATAATCTTAGCGGGAGGAAAATACTTAGAGATAAAAGCATCTTTGCACTTTTCCAAGAATCAATACTATTTTTAGGCAAAGATGAAAACCACGCTTTAGCATGATCTCTAAGCGAAAAAGGAAATAGCTTCAATTTAACGACATCATTATCGACATCCTTTTTCTTTTGCATATCACATAAATCAACAAAGCCATTTAGATGAGTAGCGGCATCTTCACTAGGAAGGCCGGCGAATTGATCTTTCATAACAAGATTCAACAAAGCAGTATTGATTTCACAAGATTCAATATTGGCAAGAGGAGCAATCGGAGTGCTAAGGAAATCATTGTTATTGGTACTGGTGAAGTCACACAATTTGGTAGCATCTTGGGCCATCACGACAAGCAAGCAAACTAACACACGAGCAAACAAAAGGCAAAGGGAAAGAGAGGGTGAATAAAACGGCAAGAGTGAAGTGGGGGAGAGGAAAATGAGAGGCAAATGGAAAATAATGTAATGCGAGAGATAGAGATTGTGATGAGTACTTGGTATGTTGACTTTTGCGTAGGCTTCCCCGGCAACGGCGCCAGAAATCCTTCTTGCTATGTCTCGAGCTAGTGTTGGTTTTCCCCGAAGAGGAGGGGGTGATGCAGCACAGTAGCGTAAGTATTTCCTTCAGTTTTTGAGAACCAAGGTATCAATCCAGTAGGAGGTCACGCGCAAGTCCCTCGTACCTGCACAAAACGGTAGCAACTCGCAACCAACGCTTAGGGGTTGTCAATCCCTTCACGGTCACTTATGAGAGTAAGATCTGATAGAGATAATATTTTTGGTATTTTTGGTATAAAGATGCAAAGTGAAAAGTAAAAGCAAAACAAGTAAAATAAAGTAATGGAGGTTGATATGATGAGAATAGACCCGGGGGCCATAGGTTTCACTAGTGGCTTCTCTCAAGAGCATAGATATTCTACGGTGGGTGAACAAATTACTGTTGAGCAATTGATAGAATTGAGCATAGTTATGAGGTTATCTAGGTATGATCATGTATATAGGCATCACGTCCGTGACAAGTAGACCGACTCCTGCCTGCATCTACTACTATTACTCCACTCATCGACCGCTATCCAGCATGCATCTAGAGTATTAAGTTAAAAACAGAGTAACGCCTTAAGCAAGATGACATGATGTAGAGGAATAAATTCATGCAATATGATAAATACCCCATCTTGTTATCCTCGATGGCAACAATACAATACGTGCGTTGCAACTCTTTCTGTCACTGAGTAAGGACATCGCAAGATTGAACCCAAAGCTAAGCACTTCTCCCATTGCAAGAACTATCAATCTAGTTGGCCAAACCAAACGGATAATTCGAAGAGACTTGCAAAGATAACTCAATCATACATAAAAGAATTCAGAGAAGATTCAAATATTATTCATAGATAAGTTGGATCATAAACCCACAATTCATCGGTCTCAACAAACACACCGCAAGAAGAAGATTACATCGAATAGATCTCCACGAGAGAGGGGAAGAACATTGTATTGAGATCCAAAAAGAGAGAAGAAGCCATCTAGCTACTAGCTATGGACCCGAAGGTCTGAAGTAAACTACTCACACTTCATCGGAAGGGCTATGGTGTTGATGTAGAAGCCCTTCGTGATGGATGCCCTCTCCGGTGGAGCTCCGGAACAGGCCCCAAGATGGGATCTCGTGGATATAGGAAGTTGCGGCGGTGGAATTAGGTTTTTGGCTCCCTCTCTGGTCTAATGGGGGTACGTAGGTATATATAGGAGGAAGGAGCACGTCGGTGGAGCTCCGAGGGGCCCACAAGGCAGGGGGCGCGCCCTCCACCCTCGTGACCTCCCCGGAAACTTCTTGGAGTAGGGTCCAAGTCTCCTGGATCACGTTCGATGAGAAGATCATGTTCCCGAAGGTTTCATTCCGTTTGGACTCCGTTTGATATTCTGTTTCCTCGAAATACTGAAATAGGCAAAAAAACAGCAATTCTGGGCTGGGCCTCCGGTTAATAGGTTAGTCCCAAAAATAATACAAAAGTGGAAAATAAAGCCCAATATAGTCCAAAACAGTAGATAAAGTAGCATGGAGCAATCAAAAATTATAGATACGTTGGAGACGTATCACCTAGCTCAGAACTCCTCGATCAGCTGGAAGCGGCGCTCTAGTGTCAGCATAGCGTGTGTCGTCACCCTTTGCTGGGTCATGGCTCTCGCGGACGGCGAGCGAAGAGGGAGAGAAGTGGTTGCGGCTTGGGCTGGCGGTGTAGAGAGGGAGGAAGCGGATGTGGCTAGGGCAAGGGCTGGGAGTCGTCGTCCGAGTTAAATAGCCGGACTTTGGCCCTCGGGCGGCGAGCTGAAGTGGCGCAACACGACATTCACACCCTTTTGGAGGAGATGCCCGTCAGACCATTGGATTTTCAGGCGATTTTATGTGGGACCCAATCGTCAGTCCAACCTTGCGGACGCACCCGGGCAGCCCCATATCGGCCATAGATTTGGCTGGATATGAAGGGTGACATTCAGCCTGGGTGTTTAAGACCGGTTTGAGGCTTTCGGGTGGGTCGGGCTTTTTGACCAGTCAGTGATCGGGCGTTTGAAACCAGGTTAAGGCATCTGGTCATAGATGCTCTAATGGCAACTCCAATGAGTTGACCTTGTAGTCCGTTTAGGTGGACAGGAGGACATGTGTCCGGCTCTCGTCTGCTCTTTCCTGACCACAAGGGGCTAAGGCCTAGATTTGTTTTTTTCGAAAAGGAGGTTTGAACCCTCATCCTCTCCATTATGATGATACACAAAACTATTGTTATTAAACAGAGTATAAAATAAAAACAATCACGGCAGAATCATTGCAAAGAGATGAATAAAACAACCATCACTTAAAAAAACGGATCTGCAGATAATAATCTCAGCCAGTACTCGATGCTAGGCCAAAGAGACGCAAATGAATGGGTAGGTCGTCATCCCACCATACACAACTTCCGCAGCAGTCGGGAGGCTGCGCATGCCACAGTGCACCAATGAATGCCAGCATGAGCCCCAGCTTCCTCCATGTAAGCAGAGGTAGATGACACCGCCAAGCTTGATGACTATGGAGGGCCACCGGTGCACCCTTGCCCATCAGCAACGGATACCTCTGTTGGTGTAGGCTTAAGCAATCTTCACCGTGTTTGGACACATGCCTCCTCTCATGATGACATCTCGCCTGACAAAGAGCACCGCTAGAACTATGGAGTGTAAGGCCCTTCACAGTGCTTCAAGGTGTACCGGTGTTAAAGGTGTGACATAAGAAAAAAATGATGTGGCAAAGCAACTAAAAAGGAGAGAGAGAGAGAGAGAGAGAGAGAGAGAGAGAGAGAGAGAGAGAGAGAGAGAGAGAGAGAGATAGCATTATGGTGACCCCAGGCGAAAACGATGCTAAACACGTGGACCTATGCAATATGGCTACCAACTAATGCATGAAGGAGTTTAGGTATTAAACAATTAAATGAGGGAAACTTAGCTACAAAAACTAAGCACATATGCATTGTGGAGACTAGTTGCTAAAGTATTAAATGCACTTAGCATCACATCGAAGCACCAATACATTGAAAGTGGCCTAATATTGGCCGTTTGATCTCCCACGCCCTTGGTCGACCCTCCATTAAAATCTAGCTTCACGTGGGATGAGTTGTTCACACGTCAACTGTATTGCATAACATCGAGTTGTTGTTGTTGACTTCCTGCACCGACCGTCCATTTTGGAAACGATCACCTCGCCTCCTATTCATCCAGACTGGGAGGTAGTTAAACTAATTAATTCATGTGTGATCTGCATGTCGGTTAAACTAATTTGTTTGTGGTTTGCATGTTTTTTCAATTAGAAAAGATACGGGTTCTAGTCTACACTTCTTCCATTAATAGCATTATCAGTTGAAAGATTAAAAATATTATCTGCCACCGAAGCAAAGCCAGCTGAGTTTCTTAGATAATGGAAGAGCACCTCCGACCTCAAAAAATGTAGGGCCGCATCCGCTCTCATTTCGGGTTAGGATCCGGGTCTATGAAGGACTGCATCTTGTTGAGACATGAATGCAGATTTTCGTATCCTTTTATCGAAATCTTGTAGATGGGAGTTGCAATATTACTGAATAACAAGGCATAAATTTCGCAAAAACGACCATGCCTTTGAGACCCCACCAAAAAAGTTTAAATCTAAGATGGTGGGTGATGGGTGATGGGTGGGGCTGTGGTGGTATGGTAGTGGTACATGCTGCCATGCGGGATGGATGGCTCCAGCTTTATATATATACTTCATGACTCCATGAGTTGTTTCGGAATCGGTGGAGCCTGCACGTCGCCCACCTCGTCGCACGCTGCCGGATGGACGTGGCACACGTTGCAAACAGAGATCGGATCAAACGATCAACACGTACGCGCAAATTAAACATCAGCGCGTAAGGGCAACTCCGACGCAGGCCATGTGTATGTCTGCTCGGCCTACCATTGGCCATGTTGTGTGCTCCAGACATACACATACCTCAGCGATAGTGAAGCAGGATGACACAACTGGTATTAACTGATTAAAGCTTTATGTCATAGAATGTTCTCTTTATGCGATTGGTTTGTCCATGCCAACATATAGTTTGACCTCCGCCATCCACACGGGTGCGCAATTGGGCTTATAGGAGGATAAAGGTAATTCGACATGATCTCCCGTGCGTGTGATCTTTTGTGCATCCTAGATAGAGACACCCCATCACTGGCCCCATGCTGCCACACTCATAGGAGACTGCACAACACCTATTCGCTGACATGACGACACCATTTTAAAGAAGACGTGTCTCTAATTCTCTTTCGATTGATACCATCAACAAAGACTTTGTATTTAAGCATCTTTGTTTGTATGATGGCCCGTATTGTCATCTCGCCCCGGGCCCCCAAAATATCAGGACCAAGCCTGGTCCAATGAGTCGACCTTTTAGTCTGTTTGGGTGGCCAGGAGGGCAGGCGTTCAACCCTTGTCTGATCTTTCTTGACAAGGGGGGCCTAGAGTTTTTTTCCTTTTTCTGAAAAGGCGGTTCAAATCCGGACCTCTTCATCATGATGATGCATACAATCAATGTTATCAATTATTAAGCAAAGTATAAAACAAAAACAAACACAGCCGAGCCGTTAAAATGAGATGAATAAAATATCTATCACTTTGAAAATGGATCTACCGATAATCATCTCAGCCAGTCCTCGACGCCGGGTATCTATCAATAATCATCTCAGCCAGTCCTCGGCGCTAGGTCAAAGAGATGCTAGTGAATGTGTAGGAAGGATGTCATCCCGCCATAGACAGCTTCCATGGTATTTGGGGGGCTGCCCATGCCACAACATGCCAATCCATGCCGATGCGAGCCGACCCACAGCATCCACCACAAACCCGGGGTCGCTGCCCCGACTTCCTCCATGTAAGCAGAGGTCGATGCTGCCAAGCTTGATGCCTATGGAGGGCCGCTGGTGCGCCCCTGCCCATTAGCGACGGATACCTCTGCTGGCGTAGGCTTAGAATCTCCACCGTGTTTGTACACCTGCCTCCTCTCAAAACGACAACTTGCCTGACAAAGAGCACTGCTAGAACTATGGCGTCTAATATTGGCCGTTGGATCTCCCGCGCCCTTGGTCGACCCTCGATTAAATCCAGCTTCACGTGGGCTGAGTTGTTCACAAATCACATGTCAACTGTACTGCATAAAGATCGAGTTGATTTTCCCTCAAAAAAGAAAAGATCGAGTTGTTGTTGATGATGACTTTCTGCGCGGCGATCCACTCTGGAAACGATCACCTAATTAATCCATGTGTGATCTGCATGTCAGTTAAACTAATTCATGTGTGGGTTCCTTTCAGAAAAAAATCAATTAATAACATGCTAGGTACTATACAGAGAAAAGAAGAAGAAGAATGATTACATTCTCGTTTGTGATTTGTTTTGCTAGCATATGTGGATTATGCTTATTAAAAACTGCTTATGTTTCCAACAGTCTCTTTGATTCTAAATGCTAGCTCCTCTGACGTACGGCGTCTGCCGTTAGGCCACTGACAGGTGGGCCCACGAGTCAGTGACGGAACGGCACCCCGTCGTACGGCAGGGGATCCTCGTCCCTAATGCAGGCACTTGTAGCAAAAAAGGATAAATATAAGAAAATTGAAAAAGAAATAGCCGTTTTACAAATCCAATGCTAGACGCCAATCACAGACATTATTTCCATGGATAAAACTATCCCCGCAGTGCAATATTACACTAAACTAGCTAGTTCAAACCAACACATCAATAGCTAGTGACCTTAATTATCTGTCTATCTAAATCTAATTCGATGGCAGCAAATCATGATCAGATGATGCATGAAAGGGGAAGAACAATCTCCTCCTGCTCTTCCCAATCATCATCTCTGGCCGTGCTGGTCAACTGTCTCGTCAGCACAGCAGCACAAGTGTGAAGGTAGGACATGTAGACGAGGAAGGCGAGCAGTGCGAACATGAGCACCCACATGCACAGCGCCGCCGTGACAGCGCCTGCCACCATGAAGGGACAAATCGCGATGCACACAACGAGAAGGAGAGAAACCACCCAGCAACCGCTGCACGCCAGAAGAAACAACGGCATCCATTCTTGGAACAGAGCTCCGCCCATGAGCTCGCTGACCACCAGGATGTTGCAGACGGCGGCGTACATGCAGCCCATGGCCGAGAGGAAGAAGACGGTCACGATCCCGTCGATCGCAAAGACGCGGAAGACAACCGCCTCGATCGCTACCGCGCTTGCCGTCGCCCAGAACGCGGTCACGGCGATCCTGCGGGTGGTAGTGGCCTCGCCCTCGACGCGGCGGACGGGTACCGCGTTGCCGCTGATGGCTCCGGCGCGGAGGCGGTGCATGGCCAGGGCGTGGCCGAGGTACGCGGCGGCGTAGACGGTGCTCAGGTGGAGGGCGTAGACGGCGGTGCGCGGGCCGACGTGGGCGGCGGCGACAGCGGCGAGGAGGAGGCCGTAGGAGAGGCGGGCCAGGTCGGTGTAGAACGGCCAGCTGCGCGGCTGCGCCAGATGCCGAGGAGGAAGAGGAAGACGTAGGCGCACAGGGAGACGGCCATGATCCACATCTGGGCCATGGGGTGCCCGTCGTACCACACGAGCAGCGTCACGGGGACGGCCAAGATTAGCGCCGCCGTGGAAGCCATAAGCGCCGACGCGTAAGCTAGGAGCGCCATGGCGCGGATCAGCTGCCCAATGACGCAGGGGTCCAGCTGCTTGAAGGGCTCCAGCCAGGTCGACGGCTTCCTCGCGTCGACGACGACGGTCATGGAATAATCAAACTCCATGGATCCTCCTCAGGGTTCTTTCTTAGTGTGGATGAGTAATTTATTTGTTTTATCTTGCCCCCGGATTCTTCTTTCTTACTTCCTCCGTTTCTTTTTAGTCTGCATATAAGGTTTGGTCAAAGTCAAACTTGATAAAGTTTGACAAGCTTTATATTAAAAAATATCAACATTCACAATACGAAATCCATATTTTCAGATGCACCATGAAATGTATTTTCATATTATATAGTTTTAATATTGTAGATGTTCTTAATTTTTAATATAAATTTGATCAAACTTTGTGTAGTTTGACTTTGATCAAAACTTACACGCGGAGTAAAAAGAAACGGGGGAGTATTTATTTACTCCTACATAGTTCATTCAAGGAAAGATGGAAGAAATTTCCTTAGGGTGCGTGGTAAGTTTCCATAGCTTGCGTGGGAAAAGAAGGGAATAAAAAAGACGAAAGGAAGAAGGAATCAATATATAATACTCCCTCCGTAAGGAAAAAATATAAGAGCGCTTAGAACAAAATCAATCTTATATTTATTTACGGAGGGAGTACAAATTAAAATTTGTTTGGTTTCATTTACTTCTTGTCAAACCAATGGTGATATTACATACATTTTATTCACACACAAAAAAAAACAAATTACATACATTCACAAAGAGAAGCACCCTACATGAGCAACATATACAACACCCCCTTGCAAACCAATCCCAAATCATTGTGTGTCAAATACGACAAAAGTAATCATTGGTGTTTCGAGGTGAGAGGCGGCACCATGACTTGTCTTTTGGAGTTGTTCATCAAGGTGGGGCTTAGAGGGTGGCTGGGGCGGTGGCAGCACGGCGGTGGGGGAAGGTCGAGGGAAGGGCGGAGAGTCAAGGTGGCGATAGCCGCCGACCGCGGGGGAAGGTTGCGGGAAGGGAGGAGAGTCAAGGTGGCGATAGTCGCCGACCGCAGAGGGTAGAGGCAGGCGGTTATGGCGGTGCTCTCCTAACCGTTTGATTTTGATTTGATGGCCAAAAATAGAAGTGACTGACATGAAAAAACCGACCACCGGTTCTTTTATAGGATTTTGAAAATGTTCATGAATTAAAAAAACACAAATTTGAAAATGTTTGTGAAATACAAAAAATGTTTGAGTTTTTAAAAAGTTCACAAAAGTTAAAAAAATCATTTTAAAAATTAAAAAATGGTTGAAAAAGAACATCGACACATTAGTTTATGTTCTTTTACAATCTCAACTTTTATGTTGATTCATTGCTTTCAAATAGCATGTCCAATCAGACTATACATTATTTTTTGTGACTAGCAAAGCTAGTAAAATTAACCACCCCATTGGTCTAAGTTGGGATTAAAGAGAAGTTTCTAGTTGTGTGTAGGCACTGATCATGGTTCATTAAAAAGCTCCACAAATAGATTCGCTTCATGCTACAAACTCTTGCACTTCAGGGTCCAATAGATATTCAGCCAATAGGCACAATACTAGCCGGGGATATCAAGAAGTAGGCCCTAGGGAGTGCATGGATCTGAGCCACCCCTCTGGTACTTCTTTGGCTCCTGGTGATTTTCATGTCTTCAAGCTGAATGTCGTCTCTTTCTTTTACTTTTATGATTACTAATTTTTTTTCTCGGTGCATCAAAACACTAAAAACCGGCAACTAGATTTAGCACTGAATTAATATGTTAGTCCAATATAAATAATAAGAGAATAGACCAAAACTATGTATAAATGATATGAATGTAGCATGAGCTTGCAAAAAATTATACGTCAGAGACGTACCAACGACAGCTGCAGGTGTCGCATCCCCTATGGGTGCGCGGTAGTCGGCTGGGTGAAACTCTTTGTCCATGTTTACGGTTATGATGGCGGCCACGTGATGACACCATATACTTCTTGGGGCGTAATTTGTGCGTGCAGATTATTTTGGTCACGCTTGTTCGTCTTTTTCCTTATACACGTCACCATGTTGACCATGTCCAATAGTGTATTTCTGATGTTGTCCATCATGTATTGTCTTGTTTCTTCTTTGATTATCTTGTACGAGGATTTTCACGCCACCTTATATCGTTCGGCTGTCTGTTACATGTGTCGTGAGCATACGATTGCGCTGGTTAAAAGAAGAAAGGGATTTTATTTAATTCTGAGAATGATGGTGAAATAACAAGCCAGGTTGAGGATAAACAAAAACAAACTTAAAGAAAGCTACGTCGAAGATACACAAGAACAAAGACAAACACTGAAGAAAAGGGATATAAATTTAGAGCCATCATTTCATGATTTGTCGATCGATCTATTTGCCGAGTCGAAGTCTGGAAAGGAAGTGGGTGATGTTGGTGTCTGAGCTGCCATGAGCACTCATGGCCTTCTTGGCCTTGTGGCTCCAGCTTGCAGCATTCGTCCGGTATCCCTTGCCGTCGTCCATCACCTCCCTCACGCACCTGGTCAGCTCCTCCTTCGTCACCGCCCCTTTCACGCGCACACCGACGTGCCACACGTCCTCTATGTACTTGGCGTTGGTCGGCTGGTCTGCCCACTGCGGCACCGTCACCATGGGCACGCCGATGCTAAGTGCTTCCATGGTGGAGTTCCACCCGCAGTGTGTCACGAAGCACCCTACGGCCGGGTGCGCCAGCACCTCCAGCTGCGGGCTCCATGTCACCAAGAGGCCACGTCCGTCGGCCTTATTATTAACCTTGTCGAGGAAGCCAGGCGGCAGCTTCCAGGCCTCGGACGCCCTCACCACCCACAGGAAGGGCGCGCCGCTGCCGTAGAGCCCCTCGGCGACCTCGGCCACCTGCGCTGGCTGGGGCGTGGCGAGGCTGCCGAAGGAGACGTACACCACGGAGCTCGCCAGCCTGCCGTCGAGCCAGGCCTTGCATTCGGCGGCCATCGGCGTGTGGATTTGGAAGCCGTAGGACGTGTCGTTGGCCACGCGGTTGTCGAGGTACGCCGACGGGACGCTGGGGCCGACCGTCATGGCGCCCCATCGCGACGCCAGGTACTCGGCTTCCTTGGGCTGCAGCTCGTCGAATGAGTTGATGAGGTTGTAGTCCGCCACCTCGAGCCCCCGGCACTGCTGCAGCAGCAGGTCCAGGTAAGCGGGGGCGGCCGTGTCCGTGAGGAAGGAAGGAAAGTCGGCCGGCGAGAGCGGCGTCGGAATGCCGGGCATGGGCGACGCCGGCGCGCTGTCCTTGTCGACGGGGACGCCCAGCAGGCCCGCCCACGCGTGGGCGTACACCAGGTTCACCGCGCACGCCTGCGTGAAGTAGGCCGCGCACTTGGCGCCGTGCCGGCGTGCCACGCGCGGCGCGAAGAGCAGGAACGCGTCGTACACGAGCGCGTGCACCGGCCGGCCCTGCTCCGCCTCGGAGCGGAGGAGGCCGTCCAGCGAGGACGAGCCCGCGGAGTCGAGCCGCGCTAGGTAGAGCCTCACGTCGCCCACCTCGTCGTAGCCCCGCTGGTCGCACCCGTCCGAGAAGGCGGCGACGTGGACAGCGCCGGCATCAAGAGATGCTCCACCGGAGGGGCCGAGGCTGGAGCGGGTGACGGCGAGGGTGCAGCGGACGCCGGGCTGGCCGGCGAGCCGCTTGGCCAGCTGGAGGAGCGGGTTGATGTGGCCTTGGGCTGGGTACGCGGCGAGGAGCACGTGGATGCTGTGCTCCGACTCGGCCATGGCCGACCGATCGATGTTCCTGTCCGTGTTCTTTTTGCTACTACTAGTATATACGTGTTGCATGCAGCGTGTGCTCTACATACATGAATTTTGGATCAATTTATAGAAGATACGGCTTGAAAACTGGCCGTTATGGCAGGCATGAGATGGAAGTATGGAACGAGCAACTAATCAGCCAAAGCGTTTGACTTTTTGTTAGCATAAACTTGTCTTAGCATATCTCTTGTTATTCGGCATATGATCAGCCAACTGTACAGGGATCACACATGATCGCACTGATTGTTGATTTCTTGTGATTGTATCTTTATAACTTAATCGCCAAGTTGTGATTAATCTGCTATATCTAAACAACTAGGCCACACTAACATGCTTTTCTCAAAATGCAAGCATTCCACCTCAATGCAACATACATGAAAATGGCTCATCTCAAAATGTAGTCATGCAACAACTTGCAACATGAATGAGAATTTTAATTCTATTATGTTATTTATATTTAACCCTAATTTGATTTTACCTAAAATTGGGCTCTTGCAACGCAGGTAAGGGCATCTTCAATGCAAGCTGCTTATACGGATGCTTAGAGAAATAAAAATATATCATAAAATTAGAAAACTATCTAAGCGTTGGTTTGTTTCAACGCAAGGCGCTAGTTTATAGGCGCTAATAAAATCGGCGCATGTTATCCCGCACAGCAAAAGTGGCTGAAGCGCTCGCTGCTACTTCTTGCATCGACGCTTGAGCGGCGCCAGGAATTAAAAGTGGAACCGCCAGTTGAACAGGATATCTATCCTGGCGCCCCTGCGCTAGCGTCCGCGTTGGACATGCCCTAACAACCCTAATCTTGCTTGTCTGGTCTCGCTTTACCGAAAAAGGTTGTCGTCCTCCTTTATATACAAAGCAACGACTAGAGATACAAATCCGGACACAACACGCCACCAACACACACAACACACACACCTAAGATAAGATACAAGGGCACCAAGCACACTACAGATGAGCCAAAAAGAACCACTTGGGCCCGTCAAGGACCTCCTGAGAACTAGCCACCGGGAAGAAGTGAAGCGGGACAATGACAGAGCATGGACTCCAAGGCGGTGCCTTCAAGAAGGGCACGACACGGAATTGTCAGCACCGCCCAATCTCGAATATCAAGTTTTCACCCGGAGCAACGAGAAGAGAAGGGAACACCACGACGGAGCCTTCATGAAGGATACGACGCCCGCGACCGCCGCCGCCGTCGGCTGGACAATACCGGGCAAGTTATGCACTCTGGTGTTAATCCTCCCTCCGCGATGCCACCATGCTACACTGAACATCACCAACCATGCCAGCCGCATGACCATGCTTGTCTGACCGCACCCAAGACACGCCCTCTGCCGGCCGACGAACAACGCGTCTCCCGCTGCTAGGGCTGCCGCCCTGCATCCAAGAAACTCCATGAACACCCAAAGGCCTTGGCTTTAGCTTGACTGGCCACCCCCAACCGACGGAGCAGCCAACAAGGGCCATGCCTCGAACATCGCCAGAACCTTGCCAGAAGGCACACGACCGAGGAAAGGGGGAGGAGTGTACGCATCTGGACCAGTGCACCCCTGCACCGCTGTCGGGTGGCCAAACATAGGGGCCTTCCATGCCTCCTGAGAACTTCCCACCGGACACACCACCATGTCGCCTCACCCTGGCGGCGGGCGCAGCTCGATGCGAGGTCACCAACTACTACTCGCCCATCGAGAAGGAGGACCAAGCCACCCCTCACCCGTAGCCAATAGAGCTCACCGGAGGGTTATCCCGCTCCGCTCGCCCTCGTCCAGAAGCCGGACTAGGGAGGTCTTGGCTGGAGGTCGGCCAACATAGACCATCCCCCACCTTGCAGCCACACCCACGACTGGAGCAGCAGCCACGTCGGGACGCTACACCATCCCGCGCCACCTGCCGGGATCCCTAGCATCAGATCTGGCCAACACACATCCACCCGGGGCCAGCCACCGCAGCACGCAACCGCACGTGCTCGCCCGCAAAAAATCCTCCACGCCATAGTCGTGACATCCGGCGCCACCGCCAGTCACCATCGCGCCTCGCACAGTGCCGCGCCCTACCCGAGTTAGATCGACCCGCATCGATCTCGCTAGGCAAGGAGGAGAAGGCTCCCCACCGCCACCCACTCTAGGCAGGCTTCGCCCACCGGCGCGCCCGAGCGGCGGCGAGGGAAGAGGAGTAGGAGAGGGGTTGGGGGCCCGCGGCGGTGGGTAGCCTCCCTGTCGCCCATTGGAGCGCCAAATGAGGGTTAGGTTGGCGGTCGTGCATAGGAGGACACACGCTTTGTTTCTCTTCTCGTTTTGTCCCAAAAGGATAACAAAAACTGTGTCCATGCTCAATAAGATGCGGCCCTCCATAAACCCGGATCCTAACCCGATATGACAGCAGAACCGGTAACACCTGAGGTCAGAGGTTCTTTTCCATTAAACTAAGCATGTCAATTAAAACCTAGAAGGAAATCAATCCCTTCTTTCCTCCTTCACAAAGAAAAGTATTTCCTCCTCTCGCCGGCGCCGCTGCCGGTCCGCCTCATCTCTTAGGGCCTTTGAGCCATGGAGGTGCAGAGAACCTCAACCCCTCACTGGCGGGAGGGACCCCGTTCTCATTCTTGTTAGGTTCATCGTCTTGGTTGGGGCTGTGTGGCGGCATCGATGTCCCAAAGTAGGAATGATGTGTCGCATGTTCTATTCCCGTCCCGATGGTGCGTCTAGCTTCATTGGAGGGCGTGTGGAGGTGTGTTTCCGTCGGATCTCGCGGGATTCGGTTGGTGCTGGTCTTCGGCGGATCTGTTTGGATCCGGTCTTTGTTCGCCTTCATTTGGGTGTTTACAGGTTTGATCCTTTCAATCTACGACTTTCTTCATCGACGATGGTTGCTACTCTGGTGCGCTGCTCCTATGGGGCCTTAGCACGACGACTTCCCGATTGCCTACTGTAACAAGGTTTGCCCGACTTCGGTGAGGGAGGGGCGATGATGGCAACGCGACTTCGGCTCACTGCAGTGTTTGTAGTCGTCACTAGATGGTCCACGAACCTAATTGTAATTTTCATTATCTCTGGTGTTTCTTGTACTGCCATGATTGAGAATGAAAAAAAAAAAGGAAAAAAAAGAAAGAAGTGCTCTTCCAATATCTAAGAAACTCAAAATTGTGAGCTGGCTTTGCTTCGATGGGGGATAATGTTTTTATCTTTGGACTGATCATGTTATTAATGGAAGAAGTGTGGACTGAACCCGTATATTTTTTAACTGAAAACATGCAAACCACACATGAATTAGTTTAACAGTTTTGCTAGTTTAACTGCCTCCCAGCTTGGATCGATATATACATAAGTGACCGTTTTTCAAAATGGATGGCCGGGGCGGAAAGTCAACAACTCGATGTTATGCAGTACAGTTGACGTGTAAACAATTCAGCCCACCTGAAGCTAAGATTTAATCGAGGGTCGACCAAGGACGCCGGAGATCCAACGGCAAATATTATACGCCATAGTTCTTTTTCTTTAGGGGACACACCATAGTTCTAGCAGTGATGTTTGTCAGGCGAGATGTTGTCGTGAGAGGAGGCAGGTGTCCAAACACGGTGGAGATTGCTTAGAGCAACTTCAACCAGGCGATCCATTTTGTCTATTTGGGTCATCCTGACAGAAAATTTGGTCCAATCTGGCAACCCAAACGGACAAGGTGTCTGTCTAATGTCTGTTTGTTGTCCGTTCCGACCCAAATTGGGCACAAAAATGGGCCACAAATGGGCCCGCGGCAGACAAAACTGGGCGCTACCCTCGTCCGCTCTTGTCCGCTCCTCCCCTCTTGTGTCCGGGCTGGTCCCACCTATCAGTGATCCGCACTACCTCCACAACCCTCGTGTCGCACTTCCTCCACAACCACAGCTACGAAGCCATCGATGCAGGCTGCCGCGGCGCTCACCAGCGAGGCCACCAGCGCAGGCTGCCGCCTCCCGTTCTGATCTTGGCAGAAAGCAGCGGGGATCTTGTCGGCAGAAAGCAGCGGGGAGATTTTAGTGGAGGAACGCAGCGGGCGGCCGGCCGGTGGCGGAGGAACACAGCGGGCAGCCGACCGGTGGCGAAGGAACGTGGCGGCGCGGAGCAACTCGACGAGCAGGCTGCGGCGGCGGAGGTGCGCGGTAGGCGGCGCGGGAGGAACGCGGCGGCTGCTGCAGGCGGGAGGCCGGTGGTGCAGGCCGTGGCGGCGGAGGAACGTGGCGGCGCGGAGCAACTCGACGTGTAGG
>NC_041388.1:23377301-23379561 GCF_002162155.2 Triticum dicoccoides
GCCATGGCGGCGGAGGAGCGTGGCGGGCGGCCGGTGGTGCAGGCTGTGGCGGCGGAGGAACGTGGCGGCGCAGAGCAACTCGACGTGCCACGGCGGCGGAGGAGCGTGGCGGGCGGCCGGTGGTGCAGGCCGTGGTGGCGGAGGAACGCGGCAGGCGGGCGGCCGACCGGAGGCAGAGGAACGCGGCGGCGCAGGAGGAATGCGTCGTGCAGGCCACGACCGCGGAGGAGCGCGACGGTGCGGGCACTACCAGAAAAACTTGTTTTGCCGACGGCCATATCTATGCCGACGGCCCCCGTCGGCATATATGGGCATACCCCGACGGCCCAACTAAAGCCGTCGGCGTAGAAAGGCCGTCGGCGTATAACCATCTATGCCGACGGGGGCCGTCAGCATAGATAAGCCGTCGGCGTTTCTCCGAATATACCGATGGGGGCCGTCGGCATATCGCGTGGGCCTGTCTACCCAGGCGACGACGGCAGTTTGACGGCGTCAGGCTACACCGACGGGCTAACGGTGGCCGTCGGCATAGCTACGCCGACAGTCTAGCCGTCGGCATAGCTATGCCGACGTCATCGATCCGCCGCGCCGCCACGTCATCGATCCGCGTCGTTCGCCGGTCCCGTGGGGTGGCATTTCTATGCTGACGGCTAGGCCGTCGGCATAGGCCTGGCCCATGGTTTTTGCCACGTCATTGATCCCCGCCCTATGCCACGTCATCGATCCAGGGCTCTACCGTTCCGTGGCCGTAACTATGCCGACGGCTTTGCCGTAGGCATAGGTTTCTAATAATATTTTTATATTTTTTGTATTTTCTCTTTTTATTTTTTATTTTTTTTCCAATACTAATTCCATTAACTTAAATGTACAGAAAACATATATCGATTGCCCCCCACACGGGCCTTCTTCCGTCGTGTCACGGAGAGGTTAGACGGGACGGGGTACCTGTGGGGGGTAGCAATGCCGCCAGGTGTTGCGGTGGGCCCTCCTACGGTTGTGGAAACGTGGTGGCAGGCGCAGGCACGCGGCTCCGGGGTGTGCCCCCTCCCCCCTCACGGGCGTCGATGCCGCCATTCCCCGGAGGGGGGAAACGGCCACGTCGGGCCGACACAGAGGGAATCTTGGGGTGGGTTGTGCCGGGACTGTGTTGGGGGGTGTAGCTATGGCTGGGCTATGACAACAAGGTGAAAAGGTCCACCGGTCAAACTACGGCCAGCGAAAGTCAAAGGGATAGACCCGGCGGTCGTCTGTATCAGGGTTAGACGGGACGGGGTACCTGGGGGGTAGCAATGCCTCCAGGTATTGCAGTGGCCCTCCTACGGTTAATAAGCATGGTGGCAGGCGTAGGCACCCAGCACGCTGCTTGTATGAGGTCCCGGTGCGATGCTCCGGTGGCATTGCTACCCCCCTAGGGCCCCCGTCCCGCCTAACCCTGTAGCATTTGACCACGGGATCTACCCCTTTGACTTTGCACGGACGGGCTTTGAGCAGTAGACGTATCCACCCGGTTGTGTAAGGTCAGCCCATAGGAACACTTTGGAGCAACATCCGGGCCAGACCCACGGCAAGATCCCCTCCGTGTGGACCCGACGCGTCTGTTCCCCCCCCCCTCCAGGTGCCGGCGGCGGCGGCGCCGTCCGTGAGGGGGGCACACCCCGGAGATGCGTGCCGGGCATTTGCACCCACCACAACACTTCCAGACTTGTGAGAGGCCGCCTACGCAAGATTTGGCGGCATGCTAGCCACCGGAGGCCGCAGGCCACAGTCGTAGACACGCGAAGAGCAATCCGCGTAAGAGGGAATTGTTCAGATACTTCTCCATCACGAAAAATTATGAAAAATTCACATCAGTCCTACAGCACATGTACCCATGTCGTGTAAAAAACTCATGATTGTATCGCGCTACGAGTATTTAATAATATTCACGCCGCATCGTTACCGCAGAACGTATACTACCGTGTCATCGCCGTCCGTGAGAGGGGGGGGGGGGGCACACCCCGGAGACGTGTGCCGCCTCTTCGGACATGCCACCACACCATCCCGCATGTATGAGGTCCCGATGCGACGCTCCGATGGCATTGCTACCCCCCTAGGGCCCCCGTCCCGCCTAACCCTGTAGCGTTTGACCACGAGATCTACCCCTTTGACTTTGCATGGACGGGCTTTTAGCAGTGGACGTATCCACCCGGTTGTGTTAGGTCAGCCCATAGGAACACTTTGGAGCAACATCCGGGCCAGACCCACGGCAAGATCCCCTCCG
>NC_041388.1:23380631-23381579 GCF_002162155.2 Triticum dicoccoides
CCACGGGATCTACCCCTTTGACTTTGCACGAACGGCTTTGAGCAGTGGACGTATCCGTCCCACGGAGGGGATCTTGCCGTGGGTCTGGCCCGGATGTTGCTCCAAAGTGTTCCTATGGGCTGACCTAACACAACCGGGTGGGGAGGTCCACTGGTCAGAGCCCATCCGTGCAAAGTCAAAGGGCTAGATCCCGTTGTCAAACGCTACAGGGTTAGGCGGGACGGGGGCATTGGGGGGTAGCAATGCCAACGGAGCGTCGCACCAGGCCCTCATACATGCGGGGTGGTGTGGTGGCATGTCCAAAGAGGCGGGACGCGTCTCCAGTGCGTGGCCCCCCCTCACGGACGGCGATGACAAGGTAGTAGACGTTCTGCGGTAACGATGCGGCGTCAATATTACTAAATACTCAGAGCGCGATAAAATCAAGAATTTTTTTTGCACGACGTGGGCACATCTGCTATAGGAACGATGGTATTTTTCATAATTTTTGGTGATGGAGAAGTATCTGAAAAATTCCCTCTACGCGGATTGCCCTTCGCGCGTCTACGGCTGTGGCCGGCGGCCTCCGGGGGCTAGCATGCCGCCAAATCTTGCGTAGGCGGCCTCTCACAAGTCTGGAAGTGTTGTGGCGGTTGCAAATGCCCGGCACGCGTGTCTGGGGTGTCCCCCCCCCTCACAGACGGCAATGTCGCCGGCACCTGGAGGGGGGAAACGGACGCGTGGGGTCCCCACGGAGGGGATCTTGCTGTGGGTCTGGCCCGGATGTTGCTCCAAAGTGTTCCTATGGGCTGACCTAACACAACCGGGTGGGGAGGTCCACTGGTCAAAGCCCGTCCGTGCAAAGTCAAAGGGCTAGATCCCGTGGTCAAACGCTACAGGGTTAGGCGGGACGGGGGCACTGGGGGGTAGCAATGCCACCGGAGCATCGCACCGGGCCCTCATACATGC
>NC_041388.1:23381832-23382711 GCF_002162155.2 Triticum dicoccoides
CTCTAGGTGTCGGCGGCGGCGCCGTCCGTGAGGGGGGGGGGCACACCCCGGAGACGTGTGCCGCCTCTTCGGACATGCCAGCACACCATCCCGCATGTATGAGGTACCAGTGCGACGCTCCGGTGACATTGCTACCCCCCTAGGGCCCCCGTCCCGCCTAACCCTGTAGCGTTTGACCGCGGGATCTACCCCTTTGACTTTGCACGGACGGGCTTTTAGCAATGGAGGTATCCACCCAGTTGTGTTAGGTCAGCCCATAGGAACACTTTGGAGGAACATCCGGGCCAGACCCACGGCAAGATCCCCTCCGTGTAGACCCGACGCGTCCGTTTCCCCCCTCCAAGTGCCGGCGGCGGCGCCGTCCGTGAGGGTTAGACGGGACGGGGTACCGGAGGGGGGTAGCAATGCCGCCAGGTGTTGCGGTGGGCCCTCCTACGCTTGTGGAAGTGTGATGGTACTCGTAGGCACCCAACACGCGGCTCCGGGGTGTGCACCCCTCACGGTCGTCGCTGCCGCCGTGTCACGGAGGGGGGAAACAGCCACGTTGGGCCGAAAACTATCTATTCCGACGGGCAGAATGCAGTCAAATTTTTTGTGAGAACCAATAAACATGTTTAATATTTATGTGTTAGGAAAAATGCACCTTAAAATAATGAAAAAAAGGCATAGGCGTACACGTGGCATATAGAGATATGCCGACGGCTAAGCCGTCGGCATATACTCACCTTATCCATCCCCTGGGGCGCCCCGTCCACTCGTTCTTCTCCTCTCTCCCCGACTCCCCGCGCCTCCCAACCGCATCGCCGCCGCCGCGCGCCTAGGCCTCCACCCGCCCACGCCGCCGCCTCCTCACAACCCGCGCCGCCGCCGCCGAACCCC
>NC_041388.1:23383114-23436025 GCF_002162155.2 Triticum dicoccoides
CTCGACCGCCCTGCCTCTCCAACGCCCCGCCGCCCCGACCACACCGCCTCCTCCTCGACCCTGTGCGGCGCCGGCAGCGGTCCCGAGCACGGCTGGCCGTGGCTCTCGCCGGCCCGCGCCCCTGCTGTGTTGGGCGGGCTTCTCCGGCCGGCCCAACCCCGCCCCGGCCCTCCCGTCACCTCCACCGCAGGCCCCTGCCTCCAACGCCACCACCGCGACGCCTCTCTGCCCGGTGAGCTAACACTTCTTTTTTTTTTCATTTTTTGCATTATTTAGCTACTGTTGGATGTATGAATGGATGCATGGATGGATGTTGGATGTTGTTAGGTTGCTAGATGGATGAATGTTGTATATGTCTTAGATGGATGGAGGAATCTCGGCAAAACGAATTATTTTGCTACGGTTAGGTTGCTAGATGGATGAATCTCGGCAAAATGAATTATCATAGTTAAAAAAGCAACTTGAGTCACTTAGTTTATAAAATTGTTAACGAAGATTTTATTTTCAGTTTGTGATGTTGTTAAGTAGCTATGTGAGATGTGCTTCAAATTTGGGATATGATAAGTGGTTATTTCATCATGATGATCTTGCTAAAAAAATTGATGTGTCAATGCTTAATGTGAGGTGATGACCTAAATTGCGATATGATTAGTTCTTCCAAATTTGACAGTTGACAAAATATGATTTTTCTTTATAGTTTAAAGTGTCAATGCTTAATGTGAGGTGATGACCTAAATTTTTTCCACTCGGTGTAATTAACAGGATTTGTGGTGTTCCATCTTCGTGGAGTGATTGTCGACGTTGGAGGTGTTGGTCCACGATCGTCCCTCTGCTTTGATCGACTACATCGGAGGGTGAGCAACAATTCCATGACCTCGTCCACTTTTTTTCCATGTCACTAGATTAAATTTTCACATCAAGTCGCGTAACCTAGGTCTCCCATCCAAAAGGGTTGCATCGATAAATATGCATTCAATTGCATATTTATCACCGCAGCTCTTTCGGATTGTCCAGTGTTTTCCATGGACAGCCCGAGGATGTGTAGATTGGGTATGTTCTCCATGTTCTACCCCGTTCTGAGACAGGATTTCGGCGGCGCCTCCACGTTGTTCTTCGGAGCACATTCTCTCGGCTATTTGCCGAGACGTGTATCTGGAGAACAGTGGGGAGGTGCTGCCGAAATTTTGTCTCAGAACGGGGTAGAATGGAGAACGTACTCAATCTACACATCCTCGGGTGGGATTAGGACCCATCTTTACCTATTAGAGATGTAGGTGGATTAAACGCGGTAGAAACTGAAAATTTGATGTGATTAATTTAAGTGAATCCTTAATTATGTTGTGTGGGTTGCAAAAAAGCAGAGGATGGCAGATAATCAGTGGATGTATAGTGGTTTTATCCGTCGGGATCGAGTAACATCAAAGTGGATCGCGAAAACCGATGTGTATTTGAAGGAGATATTCCGTCGTCCAATGAGAATTATCCCACCATGCCCCTGTGCGAGATGTGCCAGACGTCACCGTAGAAATCAGACGGACATGAGTGAGCACCTTCGGACGCACGGATATATGCCAAACTTTGACATGCCGCCGATAAACATAGCCGAGCAGGACCGTGGTAGAGAGGAGGTGATGCGACAACACATCGATGGATATGAGGACGACGGGGTCAGGGACATGCTAGATGATGTCATTGTTGCAGAAACGGCAAATGTGACACCTTCAGAGAATGAACCGGAGGAGCCGGAGGCAACCGCAAAGGCCTTCTTGGAGGTCTTGGCCTCGTCGAAGAAACCTCTTTATGCGGGTGCGAAAATATCTCAGCTGGATGCCATCTCGCAACTGATTGCAGTCAAGGCTGAGTACGGCTGTAGCCAGAAATGCTTCGAAGCATTCCTGGGAGTATGGACTAACAGCCTCCCTGAGGGTCATGAACTGCCGAAAAGCATGTACGATACAAAGAAAACCATGAAGGCACTCTCTATGGATTATGAGAAAATAGATGTTTGCCCGAAGAATTGCCTTTTGTTTAGGCACGAGTATGCGGATGACAAGTACTGTAGGAAGTGTGGTTCGTCTCGGTACATTGAGGTGGTCGGTGAGGATGGTGAGAAAAAGCAGCTAACCATCCCCGTTAAGGTTCTTCGGTATCTTGATTTTATAAAAAAACTGTAGCGCCTTTTCATCACGAAGGAGTCTGCCAAAATGATGAAGTGGCACAAGGAAGGTATAAGGTACAATCCAAAAAAATCGTACATCCATCGGGAGGGGAAGCATGGAAGTCATTCGATGAAGAATACCCCGAGGAAGCAGCCGAGGCTGGGAATGTCAGAATAGCCATATCAGGTGATGGGTTGAATCCATATGGTATGTCGTCCAATTCATACAGCTGCTGGCCTGTGTTTGTAATTCCGCTCAATCTTCCTCCCGGTGCCCTAATGCAACGGAAGACCATGTTCTTGTCGCTCATCATTCCGGGGCTTGACTACCCGGGGAAGCAATTGGGTGTGTTTATGCAGCCGCTTGTGGATGCTTTGCACCATTCTTGGTACTTTCCAAGGTTGACATACGACCGGGATCTGCAGAGAAATTTCTTGATGAAAGTTTGGTTGCACTATTGCATGCATGACTTTCCCGGCTATGCTCTATTCTGCGGATGGTGTACAAGTGGTAAGATGCCATGCCCAGTGTGCATGCAGGCTCTGCGAATGATTTGGCTGAGTAAGGGTGGCAAGTATGTAGCCTTTGACCTGCATCGACAGTTCCTCCCTCCAGACCATCCAGACAGGGAAGACAAGAAGAACTTCACGAAACGCCGGGTTGTTCATGAAGTAACCGAGATTCCAACATTTTCGGGGGCAGATGTTCTTGCTCAGCTAAAAGCTCTCAAGCCTAAAGTCAAAGGCAAAGGCAAAGCCAAAGCCAAAGGCTTCGAGGGATATGGTGAGACGCACAACTGGACGCACATTACCCCCTTCTCGCAGCTTCCCTATTTCAAGGACCTCAAACTTCCTTACAATATTGATGTGATGCACACCGAAAAGAATGTGGCAGAGTCCCTTTTTCACACGATCCTCAACATTCCTGATAAGACGAAGGATAACGTAAAAGCTAGAGCCGATCAATAGAGAATTTGTGATAGACCATGCCTGAACATGAAGCCTCCCACAGGCGGTCGAAAAAACTGGTTCAAGCCAGATGCTGACTTTGTCCTTAAACCGCCAGAAAAAAAGAAGTACTTATCTGGCTGAAACAAATTTTGAAGTTCACTGATGGTTATGCATCGAATATAAGTAAGGGAGTCAATCTTTCAACGGGCAAAGTGACCGGCCGGAAGAGTCATGACTACCATGTATGGATTGAGCGGATAATGCTGGTGATGGTTCGAGGCTATGTCCCCGAGCATGTCTGGCGAGTGCTTGCCGAGCTTAGCCATTTCTTCCGCACGCTCTCTGCTAAAGAAGTAAGTAAAGAGGTGATTGAAAAATTGCATAAGAAGGCACCGGAGTTGATAGTCAAGCTAGAGAAGATCTTTCCGCCAGGCTTCTTTACTCCGATGACACATCTCATTCTGCACCTCGCGAACGAGGTATTGTTAGGGGGCCCTGTGCAAAATCGCTGGCAGTACGGCCCTGAGAGGCAGAACAAGCATCTCCGACAGAAATGTGGAAACAAAGCTAAGATTGAAGCTTCCATAGATGAGGCAGTTATCCTAGAGGAGGTGTCAGAGCTCAGGACATCATACTATCCAGACCACGTTCCCCATCTGCATAACAAGGTGCCTCGATACAATATAGAAGAGCCCAAGTATCAACCCAGGCTCGATCTATTCAACGTGCAAGGTGGGAGGGCTGGGGCCTCGAAATCTTATAACATGCCACGACAAGAGTGGGAGGACCTCATATTCTATATCTTGCACAACATCAAGGAAGTTGAGGAAGTGTGGATGAGGTAATACCACTACACCATTCCTTTATGTCTTCCACATCATCATGTTTCATGTTCACTTAGTCCCGGTCTAACACCACTTATCTTTTTTTAGTGATTTCGTTCAAGAGGAATGGACGGGAGTGAATCCTCCTACTAAGGCGGAGGCACTTACTCTTCTCCGTCATGGAAACCCTGGACGTAAAAATTTTGTTGCTTGGTTCATGGAGAAAGTAATTTTCCACACTCCCCTATTAAATACCTACTTCAACATTTATTAGTTAACCGAACTAATGCACGCAACAATTTCCATTATACTTGTAGGGAAAATATCTGAACATATCTATGGATGATGAATTGAGATGGGTTTCCATGGGTTTTGACCCTGCCGTCATGACATGTAAAAAGTATGATGTGAATGGGTATCGCTTCCATACAGAGGAGCACCAAAACAGCCGCCCCGATCCCAAAACTATAAATACTGGAGTGTACACCCCCGGTCAAAATTCAGTAGACTACTATGGAATGGTACAAAATATATACGAGGTTAAATTCCGCCAGGGGCGTGAGACCCTAAGTCTACCTGTGTTCAAATGCCGATGGTTCGATCCGCGGGAGGGGGTAAAACATACGCCTTCCATTGGTTTGGTCGAAGTTAAACCATCAACCGTCTATGCCGGAGCCGATCTCTTCATTGCGGCTACCCAAGCTACACAAGTATATTATCTGCCTTACCCATGCCAGAAAGTGTATCTAAAGGGTTGGGAAGTTGTGTTCAAGGTGTCACCACATGGTAAGCTACCAGACCCGAATGAAGACGATTACTACAACATTAACCCCATGACATACGAGGGAGTGTTCTATCAAGAGCAACCTGATGATGATGATGATGATGTGGTTAGAAACGATGACGCTAGACCATTGGGTGATGATGATGTGGACCCAAACGTCGACGATGCACAGAATGATGGTGAGACCATTGTCAATGAAAATGACATACTTATGCTAGAAAAGTTAAACGAAGACGCTGACGACGAGGAAGAGCCTCCACCTCCGTCAGACAACGAAGATTATATGATTGATAGTGATGATGAGACGGACCGAGAAAGAGGTTACAACTGTGATGATTCATATGGGTTCTAGCAGATGTACGTTTCAAGTATTTTTTTCTATAGTTTAGGAATATGCCTTTTTATGCATTTTTATTAATGTGTTTATTATCATGCCTTTTCCTTCATTTCATTAATTTACTAATTGCTTTTTCTCTTTTCAATGCAGGTTCATGGAACATGGGCAAGGGGAAGGCCGACGACGTGGGTTTCCTACGCAAGGTCGTCGGCCTGCCTAGTCGGAGTGGTCGAGCACGTAATCCTCCCCCTCGACTGCTTGACGATGACTCCTCACAGGTAGGTCGAGGGAGAGGTGCCCCTAGAGGAGGAGGGGGCGGGGGGAGATCCTCTAGAGGACGAGGTGCTGGTGGGAGAGCCACTACAGGGGGTCGCGGCCAGAAAGAGCGCACCCTCACTGACTTAGGGGTGTTGTCTTCGAGGCCCTCCTCTAGTGAGGTACCCTCCTCTATTGAGGTACACTCTAGGGAGGAGAAGGAGGAGGTGGTGGTGGAGGAGGAGGAGGAGGTGGAGGAGGAGGCAGGCGAGGAGGAGGAGGAGGAGGAGGAGGTTGGGGAGGGAGAGGCAGGCGAGGAGGAGGGTGGTGGCGGGGATGATGGTGCTGACGGGAAGGGGGTTGACAAGAAGGGGTGGCTGCGTGGTAACGCAAAGCTACCAAAGCAGGTTCCGGCTACTGAGGAGCAGAAGTGGCTCATTGAGCCCACGGGAAAAGAGTAAGCGGTTCATTATTTTGCTTGTCACATGCTTATTCTGGTTGTTATTATTTTGCTTGTCACATGCTAATAGTTCATTCTTTTGCAGCAACTGGATATATTCTAAAGGGGTCCGTATTCCCAACGGCCTCATCGCCGTCTTGCTGAAATTATACTGGCTGGGGTTGTACTGTCGGGATCCAGTCAGGCAGCCGGCTCGTCGGGTTTTGGCCACGAGCTGGGACCACTGGGAAGCGGCCCGCCACGCGGACCATGAGACCCATGCCAAGGCCGTGATCACTACTTTCTGGGTGAGTTCTCTTCAGAAGAACAAGTCCATTCTAGTTTCATGAAAATGATTTAACTCATGGCTTCTTCCATTCTTGTTTCATGCATGATTGTAGAAATTCTATCGAGTTCTTCCGGAGCACAGGGCTAGAGCGGACCAGATCGTGCTGCACCAATGCAAGAAGAAGGCCCGCCAGATGCAGTACGAGGTGTGCTATGTGGCCATCTCCACATACTACCACGACTATCTTGGTGTGAAGATGACCAAGGAAGAAGCGCGGAGGATGGGCATTACCTTGGAGAGGCCCGAGTTCTTGGCGGTAAGTATAAAAGATCTTTCATTATGCTTTCATATATTATGCTTTCATTACCTTGTGGTACATTATGCTTTATGCTTTATGCTTCCATAACACCAATTTGGACACACCTACATGCCATTATACTTTTATTATGTAGGTGTGTCCAAATTGGTGTTATGGAAAAGACGAGTCCTGGGCGGCATTGGTGGATCTTTGGTGTGATGAGGCTGGAGCCTGGGCGGCTATGAGAACCAAAAATAAGGCTAACCGAGGGACGGAGGGAGTACATGCTCAGGGAAACCGAAACCACTATCTCCACAAGGCAGTTAATGTATGACTAACCCCATTAAACATTCTTCTTCTTCTATTTACCATCACTTTCTTATGTATGACTAACCTCTGTTTGGTGGTGCAGGAGGAGAAACTGAAGCGGCCGCTCTCACACATGCAGGCGTGGGAGATCGCCCATACGCGGAAGGACCCCAAGCCTGGAGAGCCCAAGTACTACGACAAGAAGACCGCAAGGAGGAAGAAGGCCTACTCCAAAGCGTATATGAAGTTACATCCTGACACACCTGACCCCATTGCGGCGCCTCTGGACGACATGGCGGTGGTGAGGATGGGGCCCAAGGAGCATGGTCGGGAGGCGGTTCTCGATGCTGTGATCACTCCTAGTATCTCCTACACACAACTTCGTCGGATCGACCCGAGCCTGAGCCAGCGCACGAGCCAGCCATTGACCAGTACACAGTCCCTCTTTCAAGAGCAACAATCTGTAAGTATTTTCCCTCTTATCTTCATTGCTCACTTTATTTTCCGCATTTAGTAGTTTTATGAGTTCCATCATGTCATACCGTAGGCCTACCTGGAGTACACACGCCAGGAGACCATGGCATGGCATCAGAGGCTTTATGAACAGCAAGTGCAGAGGGATAGCCAGATGCAGCAGGCTTTTCAGGATATGGCGGCCGGCAGGTGTCCTCAGTTCCCTCCAGCACAATGCCCTCCAGCACAACTAGTGCTGATGAGCTTTGAGGAGTTTGTGGCACAGAACGCTGGCCCCTCGCCAGTTAGTTCATCCCCAATCTATTCACCCAAAGCATGTCATGCATTTCAACACAGTCATATATCCCGTGCATATGTCTTTTCAACATCCAGGGAACAGGTGGATCTACCATTGGCGGTGGTCTTCGCAGCACTCCCGAGTCACGGAGCCCGACCACTCCGATCCACGGAGGCGGAGGCGGAGGCGGAGGTGGGGGTGAATGAAATATGCCCTAGAGGCAATAATAAAGTTATTATTTATTTCCTTATATCATGATAAATGTTTATTATTCATGCTAGAATTGTATTAACCGAAAACATAATACATGTGTGAATACATAGACAAACAGAGTGTCACTAGTATGCCTCTACTTGACTAGCTCGTTAATCAAAGATGGTTATGTTTCCTAACCATGAACAAAAGAGTTGTTATTTGATTAATGAGATCACATCATTAGTTGAATGATCTGATTGACATGACCCATTCCATTAGCTTAGCACCCGATCGTTTAGTATGTTGCTATTGCTTTCTTCATGACTCATACATGTTCCTATGACTATGAGATTATGCAACTCCCGTTTGCCAGAGGAACACTTTGTGTGCAACCAAACGTCACAACATAAATGGGTGATTATAAAGGTGCTCTACAGGTGTCTCCAAAGGTAGATGTTGGGTTGGCGTATTTCGAGATTAGGATTTGTCACTCCGATTGTCGGAGAGGTATCTCCGGGCCCTCTCGGCAATGCACATCACATAAGTCTTGCAAGCATTGCAACCAATGAGTTAGTTGCGAGATGATGTATTACGGAACGAGTAAAGAGACTTGCCGGTAACGAGATTGAACTAGGTATTGGATACCGACGATCGAATCTCGGGCAAGTAACATACCGATGACAAAGGGAACAACGTATGTTGTTATGCGGTCTGACCGATAAAGATCTTCGTAGAATATGTAGGAGCCAATATGGGCATCCAGGTCCCGCTATTGGTTATTGACCGGAGACGTGTCTCGGTCATGTCTACATTGTTCTCGAACCGTAGGGTCCGCACGCTTAAGGTTTCAATGACAGTTATATTATGAGTTTATGAGTTTTGATGTACCGAAGGAGTTCGGAGTCCCGGATGTGATCATGGACATGACGAGTAGTCTCGAAATGGTATATTGGACGGCTATATTCGGACACCGGAAGTGTTCCGGGTGATTTCGGAGAAAACCGGAGAGCCGGAGGGTTACCGGAACCCCCCCGGGAGAAGTAATGGGCCATATGGGCCTTAGTGGAGAGAGAGAGGGGCTGCCAGAGGTGGGCCACGCGCCTCCTCCTCCCTGGTCCAAATTGGACTAGGGGAGGGGGGCGGCGCCCCCCCTTTCCTTCTCCCTCTCCACCTCTTTCCCCCTCCTAGTAGGAGTCCTACTCCTACTAGGAGGAGGACTCCTCCTGGCGCGCCAAACAAGGGCCGGCCGGCCTCCCCCTTGCTCCTTTGTATACGGGGGCAGGGGGGCACCCTAGGACACACAAGTTGATCCACGTGATCGTTCCTTAGCCGTGTGCGGTGCCCCCTGCCACCATATTCCACCTTGATCATACCGTTGTAGTGCTTAGGCGAAGCCCTGCGTCGGTAGAACATCATCATCGTCACCACGCTGTCGTGCTGACGGAACTCATCCCTGAAGCTTTGCTGGATCGGAGCCCGGGGAGCGTCATCGAGCTGTACGTGTGCTAAGAACTCGGAGGTGCCGGAGTAACGGTGCTTGGATCGGTCAGATCGGGAAGACGTACGACTACTTCCTCTACGTTGCGTCAACGCTTCCGTTGCGGTCTACGAGGGTACGTAGACAACACTCTCCCCTCTCGTTGCTATGCATCACCATGATCTTGCGTGTGCGTAGGAATTTTTTTGAAATTACTACGTTCCCCAACAGGAGGCGGTCTTGGCGGTAGCGCTGCCGCTTGCAGTGACGACCTGGGCTTCGGCGGTCTTGGCAGTGGCGACCTCCGTGGTGCTTGACGTCCTGGCGCTTAAGCCTTTGGGTCACATTGTGGCGGTCTTGGTTGTGATGATACTTATATGCTTGTGATGTTTCTTATTGTTGTTTGTGAGATTCTTATATGCTTGGTGGTGATGATACTTATATGTTTATGCTTTGTGATGCTTCTTATGATGTGTGATGATGAATTTGTTGTGTAATGTTGCTGGGCCAGCTGTTATGTGATGCATATATTTGTTGTGTGATGTTGTATATATTCAAATGAATTGAGCTGAAACAAAACAGAAAAAAGAAAAAAAAATAGACAGAAACTATGCCGACGGCTAGGCCATCGGCATAGAGCTGCCGTGAGCTCCCACTGGCTGCCACGCGGCAGGTCTATGCCGACGGCGAGGCCGTCGGCATAGGCCTGCTCCAGGAGCTCCCAGTGGCTGCCACGTGGCAGGTCTATGCCGACGGCCTAGCTGTCGGCTTAGTTTCAAACTAAGCCGACAGCTAGGCCGTTGACATAGACCCGCCCCAGGGGTGACGCCTGCTCGCCACGTGGCACGTCTATGCCGACGGCCTAGCCGTCGGCTTAGTTTGAAACTATGCCGATAGCTAGGCCGTCGGCATAGACCAGCCACGTGGTGAGCACGCGTTGGTCAGCACTTGACGGCGGCCGCCGTTAGGCGATAACATTGCCGACGGCCACGGCCGTCGGCATAGATGTACGGACACCGTCGGGATAGGGCCTATGCCGACGGCATTTCTATGCCGACGGCCTTCCTGGCTACGCCGACGGATATGTTGCCGACGGGGGCCGTCGGCATAGGCCTGTCCCGACGGCCATTCAGGGCTATGCCGACGGCCCTGGCTGTCGGCATAGGGTGCGATTCCGGTAGTGGGGAGGAAAGCTGCGTCTTGTCCGCCTTTTGGTCTTGTGTATTGGGTTCATCCACGGGTCATGCGTGTTCGCCTCATGTTCGCTAGATGGGCGGGCGGCCCAAATTGATAAAATGCGAACAAAATCCGTGTCTGTTTGTCGTCGTCGTCGTTGTCGTCGTCGGATCTCATTCCCAGCGCGCAGGACAAGGCCTGCATGCACGAAATCTGGAAGCTGCCCTACGACATCGACGACGACCTCGACGACGACCTCGACGACTTCATCATGGCTAGTGTCTCCGACAAATCCGCCAAGTTGGCTGGACTCTTGGACGAGATGAAGGCCATGCTGGGCTGGACCAAGGCTCGTCACCGGATCACCAAGGCCCTCGATGATCTCAAAGAACAGGTGGTCCAGGTCGCCGGGAGGCACAACCACAAGAGATGCAAGGTTGATCGCAGGGCTCTCGCTGTCGTCGACCTTGATGGCCCAAGCAAGAGCTCATCCAACTGTTGGCCGATTCTGAGTCAACGCAGCAGCAGCAACCAAACCCAAACCCAAACTTGGTGGCTCTTGTTGGGTCTTGCTGTCCAACTCATCTTCTTCTAGATGCAGACGTTCTAGAAAGACACTAGTATCTTCAGAACCGCCGGGGTGAGATCCACAGGTCTCCGTCGGCGTTGCCATCTCACGATCTGAAACACTCCCAACCCAACACTTCCCCAGGGACAAACAGATGGCCCTAACGGCAGCCTAGGCGGGAGGTTACTTGCACGAGGGCGATCACTGCAGGAGCGATCAATCCAGCAAAACTCGCGGCCGGCGGCTAGAGCGTCGGACGACAAGGGAACCCTAGGCCTTGAGCGCTAGGGGAAAAACGATCTTTGAGTACCCCCGCGTCATAATTTTGCTGAAACTGTTATCATGCAAAAAAAATGAAAAATCTTAGATTTAAACTTTTTTGGCGGGTTTTCAAAGGCATGGTCGTTTTTGTGAAATTTATGCCTTGTTATTCAGCAATATTGCAACTCCCATCTACAAGATTTCGATAAAAGGATAAGAAAATCTGCATTCATGTCTCAACAAGATGCAGCCCTTCATAGACCCGGACCCTAACCCGAAATGAGAGCAGATGTGGCCCTACATTTTTTTGAGGTCAAAGGTGCTCTTTCATTATCTAAGAAACTCAAAAATGAGAGCTTGCTTTGCTTCGGTGGCAGATAATATTTTTAATCTTTGGACTGATAATGTTACTAATGGAAGAAGTGTAGACTGAAATCCGTATCTTTTTTAAATGAAAAAAACATGCAAACCACAAATGAATTAGTTTAACTGACATGCAGATCACGCATGAATTAATTAGTTTAACTACCTCCCAGTCTGGATGAATAGGAGGTGAGGTGATCGTTTTCCAAAATGGATGGCCGGCGCAAAAAGTCAACAACAACTCCCTTTTATGCAGTATAGTTGACGTGTGAACAACTCAGCCCATGTGAAGCTAGATTTAATCAAGGGTCGACCAAGGGCGTGGGAGATTCAACGGCCAATATTACATGCCATAGTTCTAGCAAGTGCTCTTTGTCACACCAGAGTTTGTCGTGAGAGGAGGCAGATGTCCAAACACGGTGCGTGGAGATTGCCTAAGCCTACGCCAGCAAAGATATCGTCGCTGATGGGGCAGGGGCGCACCGGCGGCCCTCCATAGTCATCAAGCTTGGCGGCGTCATCTGCCTTTGCTTACATGGAGGAAGCCAAGGCTCGTGTCGGCATTGTTTGGCGCACTGTGGCATGCCTCCCGATTGCTGGGGAAGTTGTGTATGGTGGAATGGCGACCTACCCATTCGTTAGGGTCTCTTTGGCCTAGCGCCGAGTACTAGCTGAGATTTTTCGATAAAGGACAGATACAAAATATAAAGAGCGACACTTGGCCTCTGCATAGTTAAGATGCACACAGCCATCAAACAAACACTATGACAAAAAAAATATAAAAACGACAAAGTATTAACAGAAAAGCCATATGGGGCCGAAACTATGCCTATGTCGACGGAGAAGGTGGACCGATTCAGAGATTATGCTGCCACCCATGTTGGGTAAAAACCTCCCTGACCACCCGCTCCAACCGCATACACACCGCCTTGAACAGCGATTGGTACTCCGCTCGGTGCAGAGTAGACCACATACGAAGCCAATGCGTACAATGGTAAATAACCTACATAGAAGCAGAGATTTTGCCATTAAAAACACAATCATTTCTACATAGCCAAAGTGACCATAGTAAGACAGACGCTCCCACCCGTATTAGCGTACTAAAAGTATTTGGTATTCCATCAAGCCAGTGATCATATATATTGATAACACTTGTTGGTGGATACAAATTTAACGCTATTTGGATAACTGACCATGTAGAACGCGCAAACTTGCATTGAAAGAAGAGATGTTTGATTGACTCGTCATGAGTACAAAAACTACATTTCTTGCTTCCTTTCTAGTTGCGTCGAGCGAGGTTGTCAGCTTTCAACTTTTGAGCAAATGTCAGGCTTGAAAATCAACTTCCATAAACGTGAATTGTTCTGTTTTGGAAAAGCTAAGGAGACGGCTGAACATTATGCTGACTTGTTTGGATGTGCACAAGGCCAATTCCCGATTAAATATTTGGGAATTCCGATTCATTATCGGTGTCTCACTAATGCGGAGTGGAAACATGTTGAAGAGCGATAGGAGAAACGGTTGAGCAGTTGGAAATGAAATTTGCTCTCCGTTGGAGGACGACTAGTTTTGATCAATTCTGTCCTCACCAACATGGTTCTCTACATGCTCTCATTTTTCCAACTACCCAAAGGGGTTCTGCAAAGACTGGATTACTTCAGTCCCGATTTTTTTGGCAAGGAGACAGTGAAAAGAAAAAGTATACACTAACCAAATGGAGCATCGTTTGCCAACCAAAAGTCCAAGGAGGCTTAGGTGTTCAGGATCTCTAGGTCAAGAATGATGCCTTACTCAGTAAATGGTTGTTCAAACTTCTTACTGAGGATGGTGTTTGGCAAACTATGCTACGCAACAAGTATTTAGGTCAAAAGGCGTTATCCCAGGCTTATTGGAAGCCCGGTGACTCGCATTTTTGGGTTGGTCTGATGGCAGTAAAGAAACATCTTTTCCGTTTCGGATCCTTCGCGATAAAGGACGGTTCGGAGATACGCTTATGGGAGGACAAGTGGCTAGGAAATACCACTCTCCGAGAACAGTACCCAGCCTTGTACCGCATTGTACGCGATAAGAACGATACTCTGGCGCATGTGATGACCACTTCTCCGCCGGATATATCATTTCAGAGGGATTTGGTTGGGCCCCGTCTTGTGTCATGGCAACATCTTCTATCCCGTTTGGATTCGATTAACTTGACACAAGGGCGGGATGTCTTTCGCTGGAATCTTACTACATCTGGGTCCTTCACAGTTGACTCTATGTATCGTGCACTATCGCACATAGAGATTCCAGTGGCCAATAATAAACAAATCTGAAAATCGAAGATGCCACTAAAAGTTAAAGATTTTCATGTGGTATCTTCGGAGAGGAGTTGAGCTGAGATGATTACCCACAGATCCGTTTTTGAAGTGATGATTGTTTTGTTCATCTCTTTGTAATGATTCGGCTGTGTTTTTATTTTATTTTATTTTATTTTATACTCTAATTAATAACAATAACAATGGTTGTGTGCATCATCATAATGAAGAGGCTGCAGTATGAACTTTCTTTTCAAAACAATAAAATATCTAGGCCCTAGGCCCTTCTGGTGAAAGAGCGGACAAGGGACGGCCTCCTGGCCACCTAAACGGACTAAAAGGTTAGTTGTCCTTAGAGCATCTATAGTCAGACGTCTTAAACCAGTTTCAAATGTCCGAGCACTAATCGGTCAAAAGAACTCGACCCACTCGGATGACTCAAACCGGCCTCAAATGCTCGGGCTGATCCCCTCATATTTAGCCAAATCTGGGGCGGCCCGAGTGCGCCTGTCATGTCGGACTGACGATCGGATCCCACACAATATCGTTCGGAAACACAACGGTCCAATGAGCATCTCCTTCGGGAGGGTGTGACCGTGTGGCGCTACTCTGGCTCGCCGCCTGAGGCAAACATCTGGCTATTTAACACGAACGGCAACCCCCAGCCCTAGCCCTAGCCACATCCGCTTCCTCCCTCTCCGTGGCACCAGCCCGAGACACATCCACTTATGTCCCTCTCCGCTCGCCGTCCGCGATAGCCATGGTCAGGCAGAGGGTGACCACGTACGTTATGTTGACGCTGGAGTGGCGCCTCCAGCTGCTCGAGGAGATACGGGCTATACGTGCCGCCCGGACATCTCCGACGATAATGAGTAGTGCAGGCTAGTATTTTTTTTTCATTTTTGTATGAATTTAAGATTTGAAATATGAAGTGTTTGGATGCAGAGAAGGAAACCGTTTGAGGGGTCCAATTTGGTGTCGGGGGTGATAGATGCTTTTACGCGTTGGTGCTTAATTTGCGCGTACGCACTGGTGGAGGCCTCCGATGAGCACGGTATGGCACCCGCCATACCTTGATTCTGAGAAAAATAAAATGTATGCTTATGTATGTTACGGCTGCCTCGCTAGTTGGTTTTGACCGCTGGCATTTTACGCTAAAAGAAGAGATGGGTCGATGCATCCAGCTAGTTGGACCAGGAATTGATTGAGCGCCCACGCACAAAGCAGCAAACAATCGAGGTTCCCTAAAAAAAGCAAACGGTCGAGGCGTCGAGCCAAGCTCTGCTATGCTTGATTAGGGTCGCCACTTATGGCTTATCCACCCTTAAAAAGATACTTGTGGCTTATCCATCCTCATGACCCATCCTATATTTCATTGAACATTTTTATGGATTAACAAAGTGTTGGCAAATCTAAAAAAAACAACCGATCGAGACGTCAAGCTAGGTCGAGAACGCACAACCCAATCAAGACGCACATGCACGTCTCCACCAACTTTTAACTCCACCCAATGGCCGACACGACGAACCCTAACTAGCGCGACAAGCCAACGCGGCAGCAGCGCTAGTGGCAGCTCCTGCCGAGGCGGGTGACCGCGACGGGGCAAGAGGTTTGGTTCATCAAATGGAGATTTTTTTTTGGTTCAACTTGAATAAGCTTGCTAGGTTCATAGAGATTTATCATGATGATTTCTCTGATTATGAACATGAACATATAGAAGATAACCTTAATCTATTCATTATCCATATGAGAAGAATTGAAGACTTTAGAGCTTGTCATGATATCGTGTCATGATATTGCAAGCCTAGCTAAATGTTGGTTGAACTTCAAAGGCATGTCATGTTTCCTACTGTTTATCGCCTATTGAGTTGGCATTTCTACTACCGTTAGCGATGACAACAGTTGAAAGAGTCTTCTCATCAATGAAAATCATCAAGACTGAGATGCACACTAAGATGACCGATGGTTGTCTTAATGACTTGATTGTTTGTTATATTGAGCGAGAGATTTTTAAAAGTATTGAATGTGATAAAATTAAGGAAGATTTTCAGAATGAGGGGTAGGGCATTGCCATTGCGTGGGTCTTCTAGACGTCATTGAAAGCTTCATTATCTGTATGTTTTAGGTTGTTTTCCTATTGAAACATGCCTACATTTTCATTGTGTTTGATTTTTCATTGTAATGTGTATTGGCTCTTTCGATTTGCATCAAAAGAATTCTTTCCTTAAGATTTCGCCACACCTTTTTTTTTCATCCTCCGCCTCTGCGTAAGCTGTTGGTCGTTTGATCAGATCTCTGTTTACGACGTACGCCTCGTCCATCCTGTAACGTGCCATGAGGTGGGCGATGTGCAGGGTCCTCCCATTCCCAAACAAGTCGCTCATGGTTGAAACATGCAAGTATAAAGCTGGAGCATCCATTCATCCAGCATGTACCACTACCATACCACCACAGC
This sequence comes from Triticum dicoccoides, assembly GCF_002162155.2. Classification (NCBI taxonomy): domain Eukaryota; kingdom Viridiplantae; phylum Streptophyta; class Magnoliopsida; order Poales; family Poaceae; genus Triticum; species Triticum dicoccoides. The sequence goes on from NC_041388.1 coordinate 23,399,299, forward strand.
CCCACCCATCACCCATCACCCACAGGCCAACACAGAAAAAAGAGACACGGAGCGAGATCCGATAAGCGAGCAGGACAAGGCCTGCTTGCAGGAGATCCGGGAGCTGTCCTACAACATCGACGACGACCTCGACGACTTCATGGAGGCTAGCGTCTCCGACAAATCCGTCAAGCTGGCCGGACTCTTGGACGAGATGAAGGCCATGCTGGGCCGGACCAGGGCTCATCACCAGATCGCCAAGGCCGTCGATGATCTCAAGGAACAGGTGGTCCAGGTCGCTGAGAGGCACAACCACAAGAGATCCAAGGTTGATTCAGGACTCCGGCCAACGCCGACGACGCGTCCAAGCTCGTCGGCCTTGATGGGCCCAAGGAAGAGCTCATCCAACTACTACTCGCCGGTTCTGCTTCTGAGTCAACGCAACAGCAGCCAAACTCAAACCTGGTGGTTCTTGTTGGGTCTGTAGGAACGGGCAAGACAACTCTGGCGAATCAAGTGTACCAAGAGCTCAAAGGCCAAATCCGTTGTCATGCTTTCTGCTCCGTGCCACGGAATGCAGACAAGGTCCAAGTTATGTGCGCCATTTACAATCAACTGAAACGTCCATATTCTCCTTTTCCTGACGTGAAGGATTTGCCCCAGCTCGTCGCCATGATTCCACACTTGCTGCAAGACAGACGGTATATATGGCTTTCAAATTTGAACGCTTAATTTGCTTATCTGAAAATTCATGCAGGCTTAGTATATTGTAACGCCCTTGATGTGGCTACATCTCTCACGTGTCGAAGCACGACTTAGACGCATAATCATATCGAAAGCAATGTCGCAAGTGAGGTAATCTTCACAACAACCCATATAATATAATAAGGAAAAATGATACATAGTTGTTTTACACTCGCCACGTCACACAAATATCATAAATAACATTACATTCATCCAAATACACTCAAGGTCCGACTACGGAATAAAAATAAAGATAAACCCCAAATACAACATAGTCCCCAATCGCCCCAACTGGGCACCACTACTGATCATCTGGGAAAGACACGTAGTATCGTCTTGAGTCCTCATCGAACTCCCACTTGAGCTCAGTTGAATCACCTGGAGCGGTATCATCGGTCCCTGCATCTGGTTTTGGAAGTAATCTGTGAGTTACGGGGACTAAGCAATCTCACACCCTCGTGATCAAGACTATTTAAGCTTATAGAAAGGGCAAAAGGTATGAGGTGGAGCTGCAGCAAGCGACTAGCATATATGGTGGCTAATATACGCGAAAGAGAGCGAAAAGAGAAGGCAAAGGCACGATCGATGAACTATGATGAAGAAGTGATCCTAGAACAACCTACGTTCAAGCATAACTCCAACACCGTTTTCTCTTCCCGGACTCCGCCGAAAAGAGATCATCACGGCTACACACTCTGTTGATTCATTTTAATTAAGTTAAGTTTCAGGTTATCTACAACCGGACATTAAAATATTCCCATCTGCCCATAACCGCGGTCACGACTTTCAAAAGATCAAATCCCTGCAGGGGAGTCCCAACATAGCCCATCACAAGCTCTCACGGCCAACGAAGGATATTCCTTCTCCCAAGACAATCCGGTCAGACTCGGAATCCCGGTTACAAGACATCTCGACAATGGTAAAACAAGTCCCGCAAGACCATCCGCTGTGCCGACAAATCCCGATAGGAGCTGCACATATCTCGTTCTCAGGGCACACCGGATGAACACTACGTACAACTAAAACCAACCCTCAAGTTTCCCCGAGGTGGCGCTGCAAGTGGCTCTGTTTTGGACCAACACTCAGAGCAGCACTGGCCCCGGGGGGTTAATAAAGATGACCCTTGGGCTCCGGAAACCCAAGGGAAAAAGAGGCTAGGTGGCGAATGGTAAAACCAAGGTTGGGCCTTGCTGGAGGAGTTTTATTCAAGGTGAACTATCAAGGGGTTCCCATTATAACCCAACCGTGTAAGGAACGCAAAATCAAGGAACATAACACCGGTATGACGGAAACTAGGGCGGCAAGAGTGGAACAAAACACCAGGCATAAGGCCGAGCCTTCCACCCTTTACCAAGTATATAGGTGCATTAAAAATAGACAAGATAATATAATGATATTCCAACAATAAACATGTTTCAATAAGGAACAAACTCCAATCTTCACCTGCAACTAGCAACGCTATAAGAGGGGCTGAGTAAAGCGGTAACATAGCAAAACAACGATTTGCTAGGACAAGATGGATTAGAGGTTTGACATGGCAATGTGGGAGGCATGATAAGCAAGTGGTAGGTATCGTAGCATAGGCATAGCAAAAGAGCGAGCATCTAACAAGCAAAGATAGAAGTGATTTCGAGGGTATGGTCATCTTGCCTGCAAAGTTCTCCGAGTTGACTTGATCCTCGTAAGCGTACTCAACGGGCTCCTCGATCACGTACTCGTCTCCTGGCTCTACCCAAAGTAAGAACACAAACAAAGGGAGACACAATCAACCACATGCAATGCACAAACAACATGATGCAAGACATGGTATGATATGCGTGATGCGAGATGCGATGCATATGCATGATTTGGAAAGGAATGATTGAACCTGGCCTCAACTTGGAAAACCAAGAGTGCCACTGGAAAGGTGAGTTGATTTCGGTCGAAATCGATATAAAGATCACCGAAATCAGATGCACGGTTTTGAAAATGGCAAGCAAAACAAATATGGCACCGGTCTACGATTAACAGCACGAGACCATGTAAATGCATCAAGAACAACATGCTACAGCACTCTAACATAGCAATGCAATACATGGCAGAGATCCACTCAAGATGCTTGACAAAAGATGAACACTGAGCTACGGGTAATTCAATCAATAACAGGTTTAAACAAGCATGGCAAAAGTGCAAATGATAACAGGTTTCAGACTTAGTGAAATTAACAAGTCAGGAATTTAACATCAGGAAACAATGTTTAGAGCACGAAAACTACATGCTACAGGAACATATCATGGCAAGGTAAGGCATGGCATGAAGCTACTCAAAGCATACAATAAAAGTCCCTTACTGACCATAAGCCAAAAAGAGAAAATACAATTACAACCACGTGAACATAGAAATTATCGTTAACAGATTCAGACTTAGTGACAAACTGAAACATGGCAAAACAGATATCAAGTAGGCATGTTTACGAGCTCGATGCACTCACCACAAGGCATTGCATGACAAACTAAGCATACACCCAGCAAGTAGACATGGCATAGAAGCTAGACATGGCAAGAACAACATCATACCATGCACGGATCAACTATAACAAGCTCGGCAAAATTGCTAAACATGTTAACAATCTGCCAAGAATATTTTATAGCAAAAGTAGAGCTCGATTGACTCAAACTAGGGTGCTCCATAAATACAAACAAAGAGATGGATGGATAGAACACCACAATATCTACAAAACATTCTTACTGATCATGCTCAAAAGAGGCACGGATCACTCGGTAGCAACATGAACACATGACATAAAAATTACAGCAGGACAAAGACTTAGAATATTTCTATGTCCCTGAAATCAGCAACATTAAGTAAGCTACTTTGCATGCTTGTGCTAGTCACCACAGAGATTATAAAATTACATGGCATACACCCCTGTAAAGATAACATGGCATAGTTCAAAACACATGTAGAGCTCAGGATCATAGCATGCACACATCAATCATGGCAAAAATGACAAAAGAGCAAATGCTGATAAGAACCTGAAACTAATATCACATAACCCTCTTCCAACAGTATTTCGGTCATCAAGATGAGCTCAAATGAAAATGATGCAATGAGGTGAAATGAAGTACTCGTCAAGACAAACATTTTGATATGCTACACGCATGAATCGGAGCAATGGTTGCAGAGTTATGAGCTGATGAACAAGTGCAAAAAATATTGGGGAGGAAGGAAAAAGTCAACCCTAGGTTAGATCCAGATCGGGATCTCGCCGGAGTTCACTGTAGCTGCACGACGAACGAGGATGGCCGGCCGGAATCACTGTTCACCCGGGGCGGAAGAGGCGGCCGGAGCGGCTAGGTTCTTCGCCGGACTTGGAGGGCTCGCCGGAGCTGCGGGTCGCCGGACTTGGATGGTGCAGCAAGGCTTGGCGATGTCGGGCGACAGGGGCGGAGCGGGGCGGACGGAGAAGGTACGGTGGAGGGTGGCGGCGCGCTCCGGCCAGGAGCTTGCGGGCGGCGGGGTCGATCGAGGCGGGCGACGCGCCCCCGATGGGCTTGGAGGGCCCGGAGCGGGCTTGCCCGGGCCGGCGGCGGGAGAGAGAAGGCGGAGCCACGTGTCGCCTCCTCAGTGGCTGCGGGCGGCGGCGGCTGGGGTGTCTGGCGCGGCGGACATTGTCCGGCGGCGGAGAGGGGATTTTTCTAGGGTTTCGGGGAGAGGAGATCCGAAATTTCGGGGATGGACCTATTTATAGAGGTAGGAGGAGTTAGGAGGCTCCAAATTAAGCACGGTTTGCGGCCACGCGATCGTGATCGAACGGCCTAAGTGATGGAAGGGCTTTAGGTGGGTTTTCGGCCACTTTGGAAGGGTGTTGGGCTGCAATACACACGAGGCCTTTTCGGTCCCTCGGTTAACCGTTGGAGTATTAAACGAAGTTCAAATGGCACGAAACTTGACAGGCGGTCTACCGGTAGTAAACCAAGGCCGCATGACAAGTCTCGGTCCAAACCGAAAACGTTTAACACCCGCACACGAAAAGAGGTAGAAAGGGACACCGAAGGACATAGGAGCGTCGGAATGCAAAACGGACAATGGGGAAAATGCTCGGATGCATGAGACGAACACGTATGCAAATGTAATGCACATGATGACATGATATGAGATGCATGACAAAGACAAAACAACACGAAGACAAAAACCCGACAACGAGGAAATAAAATAACTTAGTGTCGGAAATAGCAAGAGTTGAAATACAAATAAGGCAAGTTACATCCGGAATGTTACACACACACACACACACACACACATATATATATATAGGTAAAATGTTTGGGGCACCTAGGCCCATGGTGCATGACATACCTATCCGTGCATGATGTTCCTTCCTTAAAATAGATGTTTCCAATTTTTGTTTGCATGCACTCTGATTGGTTTCCAAAAAAATAATATTATATTTTTTCCTAAGCAACATTCTGTTCCAAAATACCTCGAGTATGTATACACACCTAGGATATTTTAGGTTATGTATGTATATACCTACTGATTTATTCAAGGTATTAGACATTTATTTCCGATTGTGTATATACCTAGTGATATAGACCTACTGATGTATATACCTCAAATATTTTGGGTTATGTATATACCTACTGATGTATATACCTAAGATATTTTGGGTTATGTATATACCTGCTGACATATACCTATTGATGTATATACCTACTAACGTAATTCATGTGTCCAACACTCATATTTTTTGAATTAACACTTGTATTTTCTAATGATGTACTTTCAAGGTATTCGTCACTTATTTATTTTATTGATGGGACGCACTTTTTGAAGACTAGTTTTCCTATTGTATGTAAGGTGACAAGATAATTTAAAACGATATCCTAATTATTTTTTACTTTTTTGGACATATACATACCATGTAGACATCCAGACCCGATATGTTTACGTACATATACCTAATATAATGTACCAACATCTGGGTTTTTAATACACGTATTGCCTTCAATACATACCCCGAAAATTTTGTAGTTTTAGTGGTGACATACTCAAAAATAATAATATACTCTTTTTTGAATATAAAGTATATGCTTGAAGACATACCCATTAATAGTATTGGACACATACCCCAAAATGATATACTTTGAAAGGAGACGTGCTCAAGGACACGTACGTTTTATACCCGTACATACATGGGTATTTTTCCATGGAGACAAAAGATAACCATACCTTATATACCCAACACAATGATATACCTAAGTATATCACTGTATATATGACTTCATATTTTATTATTAAAAAAGAAAGTAATGCATGAATAAGAGAGAAAGAAGGGCACGTGTCATGGAGCATGCATGGCCTTAATGGACCATTAATTGATGATTTCTCTATCTTTCCTAGTCTGGGCATTAAGTGTCCATATAAAGCAATAATTAGCAATAATTCTTTTCAAATAAAAGAGGTAACAATTTTCAATTATTGTTAATACTAGTCACACATGCACACATCTCAATGTAATCCAACGGTTTCTAGGCAAGGTGTCCGGGCACCTAGGTGTCCCATATGGGCGTCCTATATATATATATATATCCTGTATTAATTTTGGACCGCCGAGATAAATACACCGGAAGTCATAGAACTTGCACGCGACGGTCATTTTGATGCATAAGCTTGTAAAATACGTATTTTTGGTCATCAACTTATGCGGGCGTGCAAATACGGTCATATTTGCATGGTTTCTCAGCTATTGAAAATTCTAGCCCTTTGGCAGTCTTCTAGAGTGTCTTATCTCTTATGTATTTCGGCCTTTTTTTCGTATCGGTAATCTGCAAATCGATCAGCTTGACTCGAGCCGTCTCTGCTTGAGGCTTTTGCAGGAGTGAATGCAGAATTGAGTAGCTGCTAGCTTAAGTAGCTCGATTTGTTGCAGCCAAATACTCTGTTGTACTCTTATATGCGTCGCGTGTGGGCCGTCTGACCACAGCTAGCTCTTTTTCCTTCCTTCCATTGCAAGTGAGTCGGCGAGTTAGTCCTCACCATGGTTTTTCTGCTCTCTTCACTTCACCAGTATTTTTTTGCTAGTAAAGTAGTTGTCATGGAGGTATGGAGTAGGGAGCTTGGTCTGGTTTTGGGTGTTGACAATGAAAAGTCTTTTATTTTTGATCCATTATTGCAGACACTATGGTCAATGACCTGCACTTTGTTAAGCATCTTTGTCTTGCCCTGTGTTGTTAGAGAAACCTGACTCACCCGGTTCTTTTCATATTATTATTACAAGAAACAAGAGCATATCTAAAAACCTGGAAGTCAAGTGAAAGGGCGGTTTGATATGCTCAAGGGCCGGCTACCTGGAGCTGAAGTCCATAGTGTGATGATCTATGTAAATCTGGAGCTGAAGTCCACAGTGTGATGATCTATCTAAATCTTATCTGGGTTGTCGAGGAAAATCCGCCCCCCATGAGTGAAGTGTGGATCATCTTCTTTTGCTGCAATCTTATCTAGAACACAATGAGTGTGTTGTAATGTTTCTCGCCTTGTTGGAGAGTTGTTGTCTGCCCGTTGTTGGCATGGCATGTATATGTATAGGTTGATGAGAATTATTAGTTGTTTGCCATGTAGCTCAAAAATGCAACCAAACCGAATGTGTATGTCTACTTCTTTGAGGATCTAATAAAAGAGGAGAACTTGTTCATCACATGCACAACCAATTTGTCCTTGTTTGCCTATGGATGGATGTGCGACCATATCCATTGGTTTGCTTGTAAACGCACTTGTATATTCTTGTGAAATAAGATAAAAGAAACTGCCCATGGCAATGAACATCAAATAAGGACGGCTTCATGATGATTAGAAACATAAACTACAGACTTTAGACGGCTTGAATGAAAATTAGAAAGATACTTCCTCCGTTCCAAAATAGATGACTTAATTTTGTACTAAAGTTAGTACAAAGTTGAGTCATCTTTTTTGAAACGAAGGGAGTAAATTACATACTCTAGAACAATTGATTGTTGACATCCTCAAAGAAGGCGGAATAGAATGGCTTGGCTGACTTGTAAAGTTAGTTTTCAAGAAACAAAGACATCTTCTTTCCATGTCGCTGTAAAGCTTTCCTGAAAATGGCAACAATGTATCATGCTGTCCAATGTGCGCCACCTCACGGATCCGTGGCACAGCATGCCATCTCATTGATCCGTGGCATAGCCTGCCACCTCACTGATCCACGGCACCCTCCCGGCTTCTAACTCCCAAGTCCAAACCAACCTTGCTCTAAGACCATTTCTATCTCTCTATATATACTAGAGGCAAGGATCCATCCGCGTGCGGTGTGCGCATGCGACTTGGACTTGAGACGACCGACGATCCGATGAGAGGACGGCCAACTGTTGTTTCGCCATCAACAGCTAGGTGGAGCAACCAGTGCTAATACGTATATGGAGCTGTTTGTTTGGCCATGAACAGCTAGGTGGAGCACCCAGGGCTAGCACTCTGGCCCGGCACTGACGCTCTCTTTTCTGATTAGTCTGTCAGTAAGGGGAGCCTTGGCAAGCTGAACTACCTGCAGGATCTTCATGTTAGCATTGTTCCGTCCGCACCTTCCTACGTTGTCGAGACAAGCATGGAATCTCTGGGCTCTTTAATCGGAGGGCATGGAAGCTTGAGAACTATACAAGTGGTGGCTCACGGCTCCTCGGTACAAAATGCTCTGGTTCGTGGTGGGTCAAAAGTAACCATTTCATGGGATGACTTGGCACCACCCCCGTTTCTCCAGAGATTTGAGTGCTCGCCGCACAGCTGCATCGTATTTTACACTGTTCCTAAGTGTGTTGGAAAACCTGGCAACCTATGCATGTTGGAGATTTCAGCAAGGGGACTGATGAATGATGATGGATTGTATTGATATTCTTAGATGATTGCCGGCCCTCGCCACTTTGTCGCTGTATGTGCACAAGGCCTCGCCGCGCACCCCCTTGTACTCGTCGCCGAGCAGGGCGGCCAGCTTTGCTAGGGCGGGCTGCAGCGCCCCCGTCGCTGCGCTGTGTCTCTTCTCCATGTGGGACTGTGGGTGATGAGTGGGGCTGTGGACCATGAGCGACTTGTTTGGCAATGGGAGGACGTTACAGGATAGATGGACGGAGGCGTACGTCGTAAACAGAGGTCTGATCAAACGACCAACAGCGTACGCGCAAATTAAGCACCAACGCGTAAAAGCATCTACCACCCTCGTAAGCATCTAGCACCCTCTCACCTCGAAACACCAATGATTACTTTTGTGGTATTTGACACACAATGATTTGGGATTGGTTGCAAGGGGGTGTTGTATATAATTTGTGACTGTATGTAATTTGTTTCTTTTTGTGTGTGAATAAAATGTATGTAATATCACCATTGGTTTGACAAGAACTAACTTCTCATTCATGTTGCAAGTTGATGCATGGCTACATTTTGAGATGAGCCATTTTCATGTACGTTGCATTGAGGTGGCATGCTTGCATTTTAAGAAAAACAAATTAATCACAACTTGGCGATTAAGATATAAAGATGCAATCATAAGAAATCAACAATCGGTGTGATCATGTGTGATTCCTGTACAGTTGGCTGATCATATGCCGAATAGCAAGAGATATGCTAAGACAAGTTTATGCTAAAAAACAGTCAAACTTTCGGCTGATTACTTGCTCGTTCCACACTTCCATCTCATGCATGTCATTTTTTTTATAGAAAAGGAGGAATACACCCGGCCTCTGCATCTGGACGATGTATACGGCCAATTTATTAATTATTAATACAAGACCTTACAAAGTCGTACAACAGTAAGACCAAAGCCATCATCTTCGCAACCTCTGTCGCTACTCCTATCTAACTGATGAAGGGGCGCTGATGGTCTGGGCCTAATACCAAACAGACCTCGCAGCCAAACCTAACATCTAAGACCTGAGGTCCCAAGCAGGACGCCTGCCAGGTATGGGCACCCACCAATCCGGCGTGCTACTCAATCAGGACGCCTGCCGGGTATGAGGCCGTCACAGCCACCTGCCACATATCCATCTTCAGAGTTGTACTGTTGCATCGGCCTTGCCCGGTCTCGCTGCCGCCGACGCCACCACGACGCCAGACAGTGTCGACCTCCTGCGCATGTCCGTCACCACACATCTGACGCCAAGCCTCCGCTGCTCCATGCCGCCAAGAGCCGCTGCCAAAAATATGTAGAACGAAACACCGCTCCACCGAAAGGGAGGCAGCACACCCCCACCCCTCACCTGCAGACCCTTCCATCCGATCCCAATGTCCTTGGCGTCGCCTCTAGGAAGCTTACGGTGCACGGGGCGCCGCCGACGCCCGGTCCGCATCGGATCTTGGGCTTTCACCCGGACATGGGTCGGAGTGGAGAGATGGTGCCCTTAGCAGCGCCCCAAGGAGGAAAGCGGCGCCAAAAAGCGGCGTCGCCGCTGCCGGCCAGCCAAGGCGGCCAAGGTTTTCCCCAGACACCGATCAGCTCCACCAGAACACACCAGAGTTGGATCCGACAAGATCCAAACCGAACCGGGGACTGTGAAGGGATGCATGGAAGGGAAGGGGGGCAGTACCTCCAGATCTGGCACACCTGCGGCTCGCCGTCCTCACGGCCAAACCCTCAGGTACGCCGCACGCGACGCCAGTAGGGGCCGCCTGTAAGTGCATCTAGTGCCACCCCTAGTTGATTTTGGAGTATTGACGACAAACCTAGTTGAGGGACTAATGTGTTTGTGAGAATTGCAGGATAACATAGGTAGAAGTCCCTCATTGATTCGGTTTTCCTACCAGAGATGACCCCTAAAAATGTATGCAGACATTGATGTCAAAGGTGGTTTATGAAGATATTCACATTGAAGACTATGACAAGAGAAGACACCGCATGAAGCCTATGGAGCTCGAAGACTTAGATCTTTCGTAGTTCTTTTCCTTCTGTGTTGAGTCATAGGAACCACCGTACTGTTAAGTGGGGTCCAAGAGAACCAGTCAGAATGACTGAAGTGATGCTTAAACAAAACCTATGTCTTCGAGTGAAGACTATGAGAGCGAATCTTGTCCAGAGTCGGACAAGTCAGCTTTGCTTGTAGCCCAAGTAAAGTTGTCGTATGAGTTTGAAATCTGACCGTTGGAACACGTGTCAGTTCCTTAGTGACCCAGGGTCATTTCGGACAAATCAGGTCGGGTTGCCTAGTGGCTATAAATAGCCCACCCCCTACAACCATAAACGGTTGGCTGCTCAGATTTAGAGTACGGCTTTTGTCGTTTGAGAACAACCCACCTTCGAAGCCTTGAGAGAGAATTCCTTGCGAGGATAAAGCCCTAACCACCCAGAGCCAAAGAGAATTAGGCATCACTTAAGTCTTCTTGTCTGTGTGATCTGAAGACTTATTACACTTGAGGACCGTGCATCCTCCAGCCGGTTAGGCGTCGCGTTCTGAGCATCCAAAAGACATTGTGGATCGCCGATGAACGAAGTCTGTGAAGGTTTGGGAGTCTCCCTTGAAGACTTACCAGAGTGATTAGGCGAGGTCTGTGTGACCTTAGCTCAAGGGGAATACGGTGAGGACTGGGTGTCCTAAGCTGCGTGTTCAGGACTGGGTGTCCGGGACTGTGTGTCCTTAGGTTTAAATACCTAGCCGCCCTAACCAGACGTACAGTTGTCACAGCAACTGGAACTGGTCCAACAAATCAATGTCTTCAACGAGTCACTGGTTTCATCCTTCCTTTCTCCTTACTTACTGTTACTCCTTGTGAAGTCATTGTATGTCTGCATTATCTTTTCTCTTCACTGAGTGACTGTGTGATCTGTTTGGCTTCTTAATATCTTCCTACCTGATCCTCACTACCTAGCTGCTATTAGTCATTGTGCTTTCACTTTATTGAATACATGACTATGGTTTACCTAGTGTAGTCTACCTTCCGCTGCATGGTAATAGGTTTATTTCTATCGTTTGTCTTCGAAACTTCCATGTTTTGAAGACTTTCATAAAAATCGCCTATTCACCCCCCTCTAGTCGATATAACGCACTTTCAATTGGTATCAGAGCAAGGTGCTCCCTTGTTCTGTGTGATTCGGTTTAACCACCTGGAGTTTTAGCTATGTCGACTGCAGGGATAATTAAAGTCTCCGATGCGTGTCCCGTCTTCGATGGAACTGAATATCCCTACTGGAAGAATAAGATGTGCATGCATCTTGAAGCCATTGACGTTGACCTATGGTATGTCATCAAGAACGGCGTTCCCAAGGCTGGAGAAGGTGTCACTGCTGCTGATGTCAAGAAGTTCGTTCAACTGGACTCTACTGCCAAGAATATCATCTGTGGTCATCTGACCAAAGGACAGTATGGCCGTGTGAGTGCTTTGGAAACATCTAAGCTGGTCTGGGACTGGCTCTCCAAGGTCAACGAAGGCGTCTCAACCCAGAGAGATCAGAGAATCAGTGTCCTTCACAACCTCTTCAACCGCTTCAAGCGAAATGACAATGAGAATGTCCAGCTCACGTTTGACCGACTCACCGACATCACAAATGAGCTTCAAGCCCTCGGCGCCACTGAGATCACCAAGCATGAAGTCGTCAAGACACTACTGAGATCACTTGACAGTTCGTTTGACACCCTAGCCCCGATGATTCAAGAACGACCTAATTTCAAGACACTCGATCCGTCCGACATATTTGAGAGGCTCAACACACATGAGTTTCAGCTTTCTGAGAAAAGAGATATCTACGGTCCAAACTATGGGCGAATTCATGCCTTGAAGGCAAAAGTTGTCTCCTCATCTGAAGAAGAATCTGACAGCAGTTCTGATGATCCTGAAGACATTGGAAAGGAACTTGCTATGCTTGTGAAGAAGTTCCAAAGATTCACCAAGAAGAAAGGCTTCACAAAGTCTTCACGATCAAGCTCAAGGAATGATGAAGCTTCTGCTCATGACTACAATAAGAAAACTGGCCACTTCATCTCTGAGTGTCCGCAGTGGGACAATGAGAACAGAAAGAAGAAGAAGAAGAGCAAGGAATATGACTCTGACGACAAGAAGAAGAAGAAATACTCAAAGTCCTCTTCCAAGTCTTCCTCAAAGTCTTCATCACACAAGAAGAGCTCATCTGGCAAGGCACGTGCGTTTGTTGGCAAGGAAATGGATTCAGAGGAGGAGTCCGCTTCTGAGGAGGCGGAGGTGGAGTCTGAGGAGGAGTCCGATTCTGGCGTTGCAAGTCTGGCTACAGCATACGTTGCCAAGTCCATCTTCAACACTGAAGACAATGACTTCACCACCAACACTGATGCAAATGATAAGGACTACTTTGCTCCTACCTACTGCTTCATGGCACGCGGTGCCAAGGTAAACACACGCACTACTCACTATCAAACATCTAGTGATGATGACTCTGATTGTGATTCAAGACCCAGTTACAAAACACTTGCTAAAATTGCAACTGAACAACAGAAAGCCATGGAACATATTCAAAAACTGTTAGACAAAAGCGATGATCTGTTGGGCGCTAAAATGACTCGATCTGAGTCCTTGATTGAAGATATAAAAAATCTTCACGTTAAGTATGAGGAACTTGAAAGTCGTCATGAAACGCTCTCAACAACTCATGAAAAGCTTTCCTATGATTATCTTCAAAGGAAGCAAGATCTTGAGAAATTGAGAGCGGCTCATGAAGATCTTCAAAAGGAAAACGAGTCACTTCGCGCCGAACAGATCAGTTCCGCTCAGGAAGGATTTGAACCACCATGTCTTAAATGCATTGAGCGTGATAATGCTACTTCTATTGCTGAATGTTCTACTGCTGCTACTGTTGCAATATCTTCAACTGTTGATGTGTTAACTAACCCCTCTGCTGAGGATACCACTGCTATTGCTGATGAGAATGCTAGGTTGAAGACATTGCTTGAAACAGGGATGTACAAAAGTCTTAAATGGCATCAGACACTATGTGATGTCCTCAAAAGGCAGATTCTGAACCGAAACCCGAGGAAAGAGGGTGTTGGGTTCATAAGGAAAATGAATGCTGATGGCTCTTACTGGAAACCCGAGCAGTATCCCAAAACCACATGGGTGCTGCAAAGGAACCTTCAGCAGATCTATCCAGTCTATCTGGCTTCACTTGTGCTAACCCCATTGTCATTGATGAATCCTTTGATGCAAACTATAAACTGTTTAAGAATCAGAATGGTGAAGTGTTTGCCAGGTACATTGGTACTAACTGCAGGAATGGACCGCCTATGAAGAAGATCTGGGTGCCCAAAAGGTGTTTGGAAAATCTTCCTGTGAATGTCGTCATGACACCACAGATGAAGAAGACTAACCCCAGACCACAGGCTTCATACGGCCCAAAGGCTTCATACAGACAGAAGACTCACCTGAGTCGCACTAACGCAAATGTTTTGTAGGGAAACCATACTCAGGCCTATGAATATGAGCGCGGTTCATCGAACCGCCATGTTCATAAGACCAAGAACTATTCTGCTTATTCTTATGAGTACTATTGTCCACCTGCAAGACTTTTTGCTAGGGCTTCAAAGCCAAAATTCTCAGATGCTGCACTTAGACTCATTGCTTCGAAGCCACCCCTGATGATGTGGGTGGCTAAGAAGGCTTAACTCTCTCTTGCAGGGAAAGGTCTCCAGCAGAAAAACCAAAATTGTCTGACGCTATTGCTGGGGACCTTAAACAGCTTGTAGGGCGCAAGATCAAATGCCTAAATGGTCTTATTATGTACTTTGTTCCTGAGTCGCTTGCTACCTGCCCTATCAGTCCTAATCTCGATCTAAGCTTTAATAATCCACTGGTTCATCAAATGCTTTTGCTTCATAACTCTCTTCGTGAAGCCTATGCCCCTAACTGCACTGTAGGGTACGACACCAGCAGCTTCAGAATGGATTATTGATAGTGGGTGTACCAATCACATGACTGGCAAGCGAAGTCTTCTCATGGACTCAACTTTACGTCCATCTGACAAAAGTCACATCACATTTGCTGACACTGGTAAAAGCAAGGTATTGGGTCTAGGTAGAGTTGCAATATCAAAGGATCAACAGATGGATAAAGTCATGCTTGTTGAATCCCTTGGCTTCAACTTAATGTATGTCTCAATGCTTTGCGATTTGAACATGATCGTAATATTTGGAAAATATCGTTGCCTTGTTCTAATGGAATCTGACAAGTCTCTAGTGTTTGAAGGATATCGGAAAAATGATTTGTACGTGGTAGATTTCTCAGCAGGACCACAACTTGCCGTATGTCTTCTAGCAAAAGCTTCAGAATGCTGGCTCTGACATCAGAGGCTTGGGCATGCTGGCATGAGGAACCTCCACACCCTTGCAAAGAAGAAGCATGTCATAGGCATCGAGGGCGTCAAGTTCAAGAAAGATCACTTATGCGGTGCCTGTGAAGCAGGAAAGATGACGAGGGCCAAACATCCCTCGTAGACAATCATGACTACTACTCGACCCTTCGAACTGCTTCACATGGATCTTTTCAGTCCCACTCATTACTCAACTCTTACTACTACTGCTTGTCTCTATGGCTTTGTCATTATTGATGATTATTCTAGATATACTTGGGTGCACGTAATCCTTTACAAGACTGAAGTGCAGGATGTCTTCAGACGCTTCGCCAATCGAGCAATGAACAACTATGGCGCCAAGATAAAACACATCAGAAGTGACAATGGCACTGAATTCAAGAACACTAGCCTTGATACATATCTTGATACCTTGGGCATCACACATGAATTATCAGCCCCGTACACGCCGCAGCAGAATGGCGTCATCGAACGCAAGAACAGAACACTCATTGAGATGGCCAGAACGATGCTAGATGAATACAAGACTCCAAGAAAATTCTGGCCTGAAGCCATTGATACTGCATGCCATACAATCAATCGTGTTTATCTTCACAAGCTTCTGAACAAGACATCTTATGAGCTCCTCACTGGCAAGAAGCCAAATGTCAGTTACTTCAGAGTATTTGGCGTCAGGTGCTGGATCAAGGACCCACACCGCACTTCAAAGTTTGCATCAAAAGCACATGAGGGTTTTATGCTTGGATATGGAAAGGATTCGCACTCCTACAGAGTCTTCAATCTTTTTCATTATAAAGTGGTTGAAGCAGTGGATGTGCGGTTCGATGAGACTAACGGTTCACAAAGAGAGCATCTGCCAAATGTGCTAGATGAAGTTCCATCCAGTGAATCAATCAAGCTAATGGGAACTGGAGAAATCATACCTTCTGAAGCTCATCCTGAAGAGGAACTTATCATCTCCGCACCAGACCAACCTGAAGACAATGCTCAACCTGAAGACAATCCCTCTAACAACGACAATGATCAGCAAGAGCAAAATCTTCGCCATGTACATCCTCGTGTTGCCAATGAAGTGCAGATTGAGAGAATAATTGACAGCATCAATGCACCTGGTCCGCTCACTCGATCAAGGGCAACTCAGCTGGTAAATTTCTGTGGACACTTCGCATTCGTCTCAATAACAGAACCCAAGAAAGTGGAAGAAGCCTTCATGGAACCTGAATGGATTCAAGCTATGCAAGAAGAGCTTTAACAGTTTGAGCTGAATAATGTATGGGAACTGGTTAAGCGTCCTGATCCTCAGAAGCACAACATAATAGGCACAAAATGGATATACCGCAACAAGCAAGATGAGCATGGTCAAGTTGTCAGAAACAAAGCTCGTCTCGTTGCTCAAGGATATACTCAAGTGGAAGGCATTGACTTCGATGAAACATTTGCTCCTGTGGCTAGACTTGAAGCCATACGCATACTGCTGGCCTATGCCAGTCATCACAATATACTTCTATATTAAATGGATGTGAAGAGCGCCTTTCTCAATGGCAAGATTGAAGAAAAAGTGTATGTTGCACAACCGCCTGGCTTTGAAGATCCAAAACATCCTGACATGGTATACAAGCTCAACAAGGCACTATATGGTCTCAAACAAGCCCCTCGGGCCTGGTATAACACACTCAAATACTTCCTGAAGAGCAAAAGCTTCATACCTGGTTCCCTCAACCCCACTCTCTTTACGAAGACATATGATGATGAACTATTTGTGTGCCAAATATATGTGGATGACATTATCTTCGGCTGCACCAATCAGAAGTACAGTGAAGAGTTTGGATATATGATGCAAGAGCAATATCAGATGTCCATGATGGGAGAGCTGAAGTTCTTCCTCGGTCTTCAAATACGACAGCAACGCAGTGGCATCTTCATATCTCAAGAGAAGTATCTCAAAGATTGCCTGAAGAAGTTCGATATGCAAGACTGCAAAGGCTTCACGACGCCAATGCCAGCTAAGCATTATCTGGGTCCTGACGACAATGGTAAAGAGTTCAATCAAAAGGTATACCGCTCCATGATTGGTTCTTTGCTTTATCTATGCGCATCTAGGCCAGATATTATGCTTAGTGTTTGCATGTGTGCTCGATTTCAAGCGGCACCAAAGGAGTCGCATCACTTAGCTGTGAAGCGAATTCTTCGATATTTGGCTCACACCCCAACTCTAGGATCATGGTATCCAAAGGGCTCAGAGTTTGATCTGGTTGGATTCTCGGATGCTGATTATGCTGGTGACAAAGTTGATCGCAAGTCTACATCAGGCACATGTCACTTTCTGGGACGATCACTTGTATGTTGGTCTTCAAAGAAGCAGAACTGTGTATCTCTCTCCACTGCTGAATCTGAATACATTGCTGCTGGATCTTGCTGCGCTCAGCTTCTGTGGATGAAGCAAACACTCAAGGACTATGGCATTCATCTGAAGCAAGTGCCACTCTACTGCGACAACAAAAGCGCCATCAAGATTGCCAACAACCCAGTTCAGCACTCGAAGACAAAGCACATTGAAATTCGTCATCACTTTCTCAGAGATCACGTTGTGAAGGAAGATATTGATATCATACACGTCAACACTGAAGAGCAATTGACAGATATCTTCACCAAGCCCTTGGATGAGAAGAGATTTTGCAAGTTACGGTGTGAGCTAAATATCTTGGAATCCTCAAATGTCCTGTGATCAGGCACACATCCTAACACTTATGCATATTGATGACTTAGATGTGCAACACACGAAGTAAAGTATATCTTCAATCAATAAAGACATACATTCTAAGTGTGAATACATTAATGTGGAATTTAACTTCGGAGCGCCACGATAATTGTGCGCCGTGTCTGGGTCTAATACTTCCTATACGGTGGGTAATGTCACCACCAAATGTTCTATTTGAAGTGTTTCACTCATGGCGTTACCTTGCTATGTCTTCACATTTGGTTTGGCTTCAATCTCAACATGTTTTTATGATTATCTTCACTATGTTGATTATATATATATATATATATATATATATATATATATATATATATATATATACTAGTGTTCTGTCATCTACATCATTCACTTATAGCTATGTTTTCTTGTTGAATCTTTTGAACTTAGTGAATGTGATCGGACCCTAACCTCTTTGTGCTTTCTATCTCAAACTCTATCTCTCCAAATCATATGCATTCTATTGAAACTGTCGAATGTCTTCTTTGCGTCCTTGTCAGCAGAAGATACAGAGACAAACATTAAATCCGTTTTCAATGCTTATTCCTCCACATGAAACCCGGAGAAGTAGGAACGACCACCCGACAATCCAGGCGTGCGTGGGACGTGGAACAAACCCCAATATGATGCATGATGGCCACATGTTTTTCAGATGCGAATCGCCAGGGGCACCTGTGTAATAATGCAGTGCCGCCCCTGTACCTATAAATACACACTTCACAGCGGTCATTATCTCTTCTTCCACTCTCGCACGAACCCTAGCGCCACTGCTAGCCCTCGACGACGCCGGCGACGAAGCGCTTCGCTGCCGCAACCTCTCCGACGCCGTCTTCACGCCGACCGCGGACATCGTCCTCTCCGCCGTCGCCGTAGGTGTCCTTCGTCGCCAAGTTAGGGCACGGAAGATCGAACTGCTCAGCCTCCTCTCCCACTCCGTCTAGCAGTTCTTAATGTGGTAGATAAAACATCCTTTTTACGGCCCCCTTTGATCCTATGGCTTTGTCACTTTCTACCACAAGCAGTTTCTATTCACACAAGTTGGATCTCTTTCATACCGGATCTCATAACATGTCTAGTATATTTACTTGTGCTTCACAAAGTAGTTATATTCCTCACTTGTACTGATCTCTGGATTCGTACAAATCTGGAACCAACTCCTTATCTATGAGTGAATGTCTTCGCACGATGAGGTCAATGTCTTGTAAACTGATTTATCTTCAAAATCTTCTGAGAATGCATATGACCTCTTCCCCTTCCCTCGCGCCTTAATGCTGTCACAGGTACATGTCCGTGGGAGAATCCCTTGGTTCTCATAGTCTGCATTCATTTGCAGAATTCTTACAGTTTCACATAAATTCTCCCGAAACCAGTTCCTGTCTGTCCAGCAAGCGAAAGCCTTTAAAGCCTTTGAACGTATTGAAGCCTTTCAGATTAAGGTTCATGGCTTCAGAAAAATCAGTAAGGAAGGGTGGCAGACAGCGTCGTGGCGGAACATCAAGAGATCTGCCTGATGACCTCTCAGAACTTTACAAGACAGATCCTGAAGAGGATTATAATCAGCGCAAGATCTGGATCCAATGGATTCGAAGATATTGGGCAGAACAATGGTTCAAATACCGGTTTGTGACCCAGGAATATGCTGAGAAAAATGCCATCAAGAGACCGTGGGGATACATCCTATACAAGAATCTTCAACCCAGGTCCAGAGAAGAAGCCATTGAACAAGGCTTCTATCCCTGCATGGTCCGTGGGCCGCAGCCTGCAGATGCACACCCATCGTCACTACTATGGCGTCGTGACGACAATCTGTTCAAGCGCAACTTCCAGTTTGCCAAGAACTCAGCGAAGCAGAACAAGAAGTCTTTGGGATTAGACTTCAACCCTGGTCCCTCTGATCCAAGGGTGATGGCACACGAGATGCAGAACCCAATGTCGTCGGTTCTTTCTACAACCTTGAAGGTCTCATCACCCATATCTTGGTTCAAGGGACAGCCGTGAATGAGCCTGCAGCTGACGCTGAATCAGATGAAGCGCCTGCAGCGCCGAAGCCAAAGAAGTTGAAGAAGCCTAAAGCTTCAAAGCCTGCCCCTTCACCAAAAATCTCACGGGCAAAGCCACTGGCAACTGCACCTCCTGAAGACAGTGTGCAGTCTGAAGATTTGTCACGCATCTCCAAGCCTCAGAAGGTCAAGATGTCTCTGCCACACACCGGCCAAGAGCTAACTGTTGCTGCCATTCTGCGCAATGATGCCATTGATCTATCAAGTGATGAAGAGCTTGCAGATGACGCTCTTGAGCAACTCATCAAGAGCAAAGAAGAAGCAGAAATCTTCAATGATCTGCCGCTCTTTGATGTAACAATCATCCACAACTTCATTGATGAGTGGTTTGACACGCCAAACATCAGCTTCGATGATCTCCAACTACCCATTGGCCTCAGTGTCGCCTTCCATGGCGTCATTGCTTCAGAGTTAGCCATCGCCCAGCGCATTGTTGAACTGAAGCAGAAGATTGACTTTGAGAAATCTCATTTCAAGAAGCATATGGCCAAGCTCAGCGTGCAAGACGTGAAGAACTTTAAGATTATGCTGCACGAGCTTAAGGAAGCCTTTCTAAAAAAACGTGCAGAAGCTCAGGGTTCTCGTGAGCGCATGAAGGTCCTAGCTGATAGGTCTGTGCAAGCCTACAATGAGGCTGAGAAGCGCAAGGCCCTTGGGCGTCCTGGCATCGACCCCAGGATGGCTGCCAAGAAGAAGAAGAAACCCGCTATGGCTGAACCCGAAGCACCAAGGCAGGAAGCAGATCCCCTTGTCTTCCCAACTAGCATGACTGGCCCGAAGCCAAAAGCCAGGTCAACCGCTTCAGAACTGAAGAAGACCAGGACTGCTGAGGCTGAAGCAAGGAAGAGAAAACATCCTGAAGCCTCTGCTACTGCCCCCGCCAAGAAGAAAAGAAAAACCAAGAAGGAACGGGCTGCTCCCACAAAGCCCTTGATTGTTGAACCCATTTCCATGGTTCACCCTGACGCTGATCCACAAGACCGTCAACTGACTGTCCATGAGCCGGCTTTCACAGAGGCTCATGAAGCTGAAGACATTGGTCACCATGACCATGTTGAAGATGATGCAGTCCTTCCTCAGCTAGAGCACCAACAGGTATCATCGCCTGTGCTAACGCACAGCAAACACATAAGCATTGGTCGTCCACTGACGCCAATTGCACAGGATGCTTCATGGGCTGATCGCCCACAAGAGGAAGAAGACTTTGAGGCTCAGCCAACACCAACTCCACAGGCGTCGCCCGCGTTGCGCAGGCTTCGCAAAGGTCCAAGGCCTCAAGTATCTGCGTCCGAAGATAAAACTGCTGAAGACAATCCGGCTGCATCAGCCGCTGAAGAAGAAGTCCCACAAGTTGCTACTCCCCTGTCCCACCAAGAAGTGGTTCTCGAGGAGAACGTGATTGTGACCGACCCTCCAGCTCGTCAAGTGGAGGTTGAAAATCTTGAGGCTGCCACCACCAACACCACTGAAACCACTGACGCTGTCATGGCTGAAGCTAATGTGGAGCCCTCACCACCAAAAGCACCAGAAGTCAGCCAAGCCACTGATCCCACTGCTTCTGTTCCTGCGTCTGCTGCCGGTCCCCAGTTCGACTATCATGTTGAGCACAGGCCTCAGGTACAGAAGCCAATCCCAGGATTGCCCAGGTTCCCAGGTCCTGCATCAGCACCTGGCTCCTTCAATATCAATGGCTTCAGAGCAGACAACACATTCTTCAATAGCTCCAGGAACCCCTACTCAAGGGAAAGAATATCATCTGATCGGTTCTGAAGCTATCCGCAACGAAGCTATTACTCATGCGTTCTTTACAACCAAGGTCGCATCTTCCCACACAAGCGCTTTGACATTGAAGCAATAGCTGGTCTGCCCTGTCTGGAAGAAGCTCTGGATTGCTTCAAAGAGGTTGGACTGCTGCCGTTCGTCACTGACCAAGAGCATTGGAATGAAGAGTTGCTACTCCAATTCTATGCCACACTTCACATCCGCGGGTATAACAGAGATCCGAAGACTTGGGTCCTGGAGTGGATGACAGGAAACGTTCATCACGAAGCCAAAGCCTTTGACATCATTGAGCTCACTGGTTTGCCCACTCCTGGCGATCTCTACGAGCATGGCTGTCAGCTTCATAGTGAAGCTGTTGAGAGCATCTTTCAGAAGACTGAACCTAATATGAGTCAGATGCTCAATATGATGAAGCCATTGCCCCAAGATGCTGCTTATCCCACGGAGTCCTTCGTTGAAGACCTTGAGTATCTACCAAGAACCATTTATCACATCATAAGGCGAACTCTCTGGCCAATCAAAGGACATTCTCCCCATGCCAAGCTGGAAGGTGCAATGAAGACTTTGGTCTTCTATATTCTTCATGGAAAATGCTTCAATACACAGGATTTCTTTATTCGCCAACTTGCTGCATCTGGCTCTAATCTGTTTGGTTTGAAGTTCTATGCCCCTTGGGTGATGCGGCTGATCAAACTTCACTCCGCTATCTCATATCAGCCTTCTGCTCGCAATCATCGGATCTTTTTGCCTGATGTGGATATGTCTATTGAAGCCATATATCCTGAGCCTGCCAAGGAACCTCTAAGTCTTCAGAATGCAGAGCATCAAAGTTTTTCTCAGAACGTTGAAGGCGTTGAAGCAGTAACTCGTGTGTATCCTTTAGCTGGCATTACACGTGCACCGCATCCTGCTCTCACAGAAGCCACTGATAGCACCATTGCCCAACGACCCAAGAAGCGCACTCGTGTTCTCAATGATCGAGAGCTTCTGGTGGCTCTTCATCAGAAACAGGATAGGCATCATGACTGGCTAAAGCATCAAATGCAAAGCCTCTCGGTGGATGTTAATCGCATTCGCAATCTTGCCACCAAGAACGCCTTTGTTGCTCATGAAACCTCTCGACGCACATGTAAAGGGCTGACGCTGATGTGTTCTGAAGATGATCTTCAAGAGGATGGCTTCACTGAGCGATTCAAGTTTGACTCCACACCTCCTCGAAGGGCAGTGCTGCGACGAACTCCATCCCTTGAAGACTTTGAGTTCTCTTCCTCTGTTGTAACTGTGAATGCCAGAGTGATCGAGGATGAAGACGATGCTACTTCACCGCCACCTCCATCAGCACGCTTCGACTCTGCTCCAAGCTCGTCTGCATCGCCAAACACCACCAACGACCCTGCTGCTTCACCTACTCCTCATGGGAACGAGTAGATGCTCTATGTTTTCAAACCTTTTTGGTCCTTACTGACAAAAGGGGGAGAAGCATATGAGTTTGATAGTCTTCAAACGGGTCCATATGGGCGGGTGCTTTATATTTTGCTTCGTGCTTACAACTCTCGTTTTGCTACATTTGGTTCTTTGAGTTGTAACACTTAAACTCGATGCTCGTCTGCTACTTATTTGCCACCTTGTGTTGCGATGATAAATTCCGCATGTGCAGTGATAAATTCCGCACTTAGATCATTCTGCAGACGTCCATTTTCCATATGCATGTCATTATCTTAACATACCTTCACATGCATAGTGGATTGTCATCATACGTTGAAGTGGATCTCCACAAGCACAACCTGCCATGTGCATTTGCATTCCAAAAGCAAATTACTTATATGCACATCTTCAGGGGGAGCCATTGCAACTTATGAAGACAATTTCTTATCCTTTACAATTTCACATATTATATTCCCCGTTGAAAACTTCAACTAGTTTGTCATCAATCACCAAAAAGGGGGAGATTGTAAGTGCATCTAGTGCCACCCCTAGTTGGTTTTGGAGTATTGACGACAAACCTACTTGAGGGACTAATGTGTTTGTGAGAATTGCAGGATAACACAGGTAAAAGTCCCTCATTGATTCGGTTTTCCTACAGAGATGACCCCTAAAAATGTATGAAGACATTGATGTCAAAGGTGGTTTATGAAGATATTCACATTGAAGACTATGACAAGAGAAGACACCGCATGAAGCCTATGGAGCTCGAAGACTTAGATCTTTCGTAGTTCTTTTCCCTTCTGTGTTGAGTCATAGGAACCACCGTACTGTTAAGTGGGGTCCAAGAGAACCAGTCAGAATGACTGAAGTGATGCTTAAACAAAACCTATGTCTTCGAGTGAAGACTATGAGAGCGAATCTTGTCCAGAGTCGGACAAGTCAGCTTTGCTTGTAGCCCAAGTAAAGTTGCCGTGTGAGTTTGAAATCTGACCGTTGGAACACGTGTCAGTTCCTTAGTGACCCAGGGTCATTTCGGACAAATCAGGTCGGGTTGCCTAATGGCTATAAATAGCCCACCCCCTACAACCATAAACGGTTGGCTGCTCAGATTTAGAGTACGGCTTTTGTCGTTTGAGAACAACCCACCTTCGAAGCCTTGAGAGAGAATTCCTTGCGAGGATAAAGCCCTAACCACCCAGAGCCAAAGAGAATTAGGCATCACTTAAGTCTTCTTGTCTGTGTGATCTGAAGACTTATTACACTTGAGGACTGTGCATCCTCCAGCCGGTTAGGCGTCGCGTTCTGAGCATCCAAAAGACATTGTGGATCGCCGGTGAACGAAGTCTGTGAAGGTTTGGGAGTCTCCCTTGAAGACTTACCAGAGTGATTTGGCGAGGTCTGTGTGACCTTAACTCAAGGGGAATACGGTGAGGACTGGGTGTCCTAAGCTGCGTGTTCAGGACTGGGTGTCCGGGACTGTGTGTCCTTAGGTTTAAATACCTAGCCGCCCTAACCAGACGTACAGTTGTCACAGCAACTGGAACTGGTCCAACAAATCATTGTCTTCAACGAGTCACTGGTTTCATCCTTCCTTTCTTCTTACTTACTGTTACTCCTTGTGAAGTCATTGTATGTCTGCACTATCTTTTGTCTTCACTGAGTGACTGTGTGATCTGTTTGGCTTCTTAATATCTTCCTACCTGATCCTCACTACCTAGCTGCTATTAGTCATTGTGCTTTCACTTCATTGAATACATGACTATGGTTTACCTAGTGTAGTCTACCTTCCGCTGCATGGTAATAGGTTTATTTCTATCGTTTGTCTTCGAAACTTCCATGTTTTGAAGACTTTCATAAAAATCGCCTATTCACCCCCCTCTAGTCGATATAACGCACTTTCACCGCCGCCCCTGGATCCGATGGCCTCCGCGAAGAAGCGCCGAAGACCCCGCCGCCACCTTCCCCGGCGCCCGCGCGGGCTTTCCCTCCTTCGTCTTCGGTGGCGGCGAGGGGGTGGGGGAGGTGGGGGGGAGGCGGCGGGGGAAAACCCTAGACTCCCCCGAGTCGCCCTAGGGGCGACGCGAGGGACGGGAGGGACGGGAGGGTCAGGATCTCATGCCTGCCATAAGAGCATCTCCAACGGCCGCACAAAAATCTGGCGCCCAATAAAAGTTATAGCGCGCCGCTTTAGCACTTTTAGTGCGCCAGGACCAACATTGCTTTAGCAGACGCGCGCCTAAAAAGAAGACAGTGCAAATTGTGAAGCGCGCCCAACCCGAAGCCCAAAATATGCTGCACGCGATAGCGTTTTTCAACGCGCGCCCAAAACGTTTTAGCGCTACAGCATCTGCTGGAGCTGTTGGGCGCCAAAAAAATGAATATTTAGTGTGCGGAGCTCTTTTTGGGCGCAAAAAAATAAATATTTAATGCGCGGAGCTTTTTTTAGGCGCCTGTTGGAGATGCTCTAACGGCCAGTCTTCAAGCCGTATCTTCTACTCGTATATAAATTGATCCAATGTTCATGTATGTCGAGCACACGTTGCATGCAGCACTAGCAAAAAAACACAGGAACATCGATCGGCCATGGCAGAGTCGGAACACAGCATCCACGTGCTCCTCGCCGCGTACCCAGCCCAAGGCCACATCAACCCGCTCCTCCAGTTGGCCAAGCGGCTCGTGTACAACCATCTCCAGTTTAGCGCTACCTAGCGCGGCTCGACTCCGCGGGCTCGTCCTCGCTGGACGACCTCCTACGCTCGGAGGCGGAGCAGGGCCGGCCGGTGCACGCGCTCGTGTACAACGCGTTCCTGCTCTTCGCGCCGCGCGTGGCACGCCGGCACGGCGCCAAGAGCGCGGCCTACTTCACGCAGGCCTGCGCGGTGAACCTGGTGCGCGCCCACGCGTGGGCGGGCCTGCTGGGCGCCCCCGTCGACAAGGACAACGCGCCCATGCCCGGCATTCCGACGCCGCTCTCGCCGTCCGACTTCCCTTCCTTCCTCACGGACACGGCCGCCCCCGCTTACCTAGACCTGCTGCTGCAGCAGTGCCGGGGGCTCGAGGTGGCGGACTACAACCTCATCAACTCATTCGACGAGCTGCAGCCCAAGGAAGCCGAGTACCTGGCGTCGCGATGGGGCGCCATGACGGTCGGCCCCAGCGTCCCGTCGGCGTACCTCGACAACCGCGTGGCCAACGACACGTCCTACGGCTTCCAAATCCACACGCCGATGGCCGCCGAATGCAAGGCCTGGCTCGACGGCAGGCCGGCGAGCTCCGTGGTGTACGTCTCCTTCGGCAGCCTCGCCACGCCCCAGCCGGCGCAGGTGGCCGAGGTCGCCGAGGGGCTCTACGACAGCGGCGCGCCCTTCCTGTGGGTGGTGAGGGCGTCCGAGGCCTGGAAGCTGCCGCCTGGCTTCCTCGACAAGGTTAATAATAAGGCCGACGGACGTGGCCTCTTGGTGACATGGAGCCCGCAGCTGGAGGTGCTGGCGCACCCAGCCGTGGGGTGCTTCGTGACACACTGCGGGTGGAACTCCACCATGGAAGCACTCAGCATCGGCGTGCCCATGGTGACGGTGCCGCAGTGGGCAGACCAGCCGACCAATGCCAAGTACATAGAGGACGTGTGGCACGTCGGTGTGCGCGTGAAAGGGGCGGTGACGAAGGAGGAGCTGACCAGGTGCGTGAGGGAGGTGATGGACGACGGCAAGGGATACCGGACGAATGCTGCAAGCTGGAGCCACAAGGCCAAGAAGGCCATGAGTGCTCATGGCAGCTCAGACACCAACATCACCCACTTCCTTTCCAAACTTCGACTCGGCAAATAGATCCATCCACAAATCATGAAACGATGGATTCTAAGTTTATATCCCTTTTCTTCAGTGTTTGTCTTTGTTCTTGTGTATCTTCGACGTAGCATTCTTTAAGTTTGTTTTTGTGTATCCTCAACCTGGCTTGTTATTTCACCATCATTCTCAGAATTAAATAAAATCCCTTTCTTCTTTTAACCAGCGCAATCTATGCTCACGACACATGTAACAGACAGCCGAACGATATAAGGTGGCATGAAAATCCTCGTACAAGATGATCAAAGAAGAAAGAAGACAATACATGATGGACAACATCAGAAATACACTATTGGACGTGGTCAACATGGTGACGTGTATAAGGAAAAAGACGAACAAGCGTGACCAAAGTAATCTGCACGCACAAATGACGCCCCAAGAAGTATATGGTGTCATCACGTGGCCGCCATCATAACCGTAAACATGGACAAAGAGTTTCACGCAGCCGACTACAGCGCACCCATAGGGGATGCGACACCCGCAGCTGTCGTTGGTACGTCTCTGACGTATAATTTTTTGCAAGCTCATGCTACATTCATATCATTTATACATAGTTTTGGTCTATTCTCTTATTATTTATATTAGACTAACATATTAATCCAGTGCTAACTCTAGTTGCCGGTTTTTAGTGTTTTGATGCACCGAGAAAAAAAATCAGTAATCATAAAAGTGAAAGAAAGATACAACAGCTTGAAGACATGGAGATCATTAGGAGCCAAAGAAGTACCAGAGGGGTGGTCCAGGTCCATGCACTCCCTAGGGCCTAATTCTTGATATCCCCGGCTAGTATTGTGCCTATTGGCTGAATATCTATTGGAACCTGTAGTGCAAGAGTTTGTAGCATGAAGCTAATCTATTTGTGGAGTTCTTTAATGAACCATGATCGGTGCCTACACACAACTAAAAACTTCTCTTTAATCCCAACTTAGACCAATGGGGTGGTTAATTTTACTAGCTTTGCTAGTCACAAAAAATAATGTATAGTCTGATTGGACATGATATTTGCAAGCAATGAATCAACATAAAAGTTGAGATTGTAAAAGAACATAAACTAATGTGCCGACGTTCTTTTTCAACCATTTTTCAATTTTTAAAATGAACATTTTTTAACTTTTCTGAACTTTTAAAAAACTCAAACATTTTTTATATTTCACAAACATTTTCAAATTTGTGTTTTTTTAATTCATGAACATTTTTGTTTTGTGAACATTTTCAAAATCCTATAAGAAAGACGGTGGTCAGTTTTTTCATGTCAGTCACTTCTATTTTTAGCCATCAAATCAAAATCAAACGGTTAGGAGAGCACCGCCATAACCGCCTGCCTCTACCCTCTGTGGTCGGCGACTATCGCCACCTTGACTCTCCTCCCTTCCCGCAACCTTTCCCCGCGGCCAGCAACTATCGCCACCTTGACTCTCCGCCCTTCCCTCGACCTCCCCCCACCACCGTGCTGCACCGCTCCAGCCACCCTCTAAGCTCCACCTTGAAGAACAACTCCAAAAGACAAGTCATGGTGCCGCCTCTCACCTCGAAACACCAATGATTACTTTTGTCGTATTTGACACACAGCTTGTCGCCATGATTTCAGACTTGCACCAAGACAGACTGTATATATGGCTTTAAAATTTGAACGCTTTGCTTACCTGAAAATTCATGCAGACTATATATCCTGTATTAATTTTGGACCGTTATTAATTTAATTCACTAGTATGCGCCCAAGTATTTAGGTGTAGACGTACGGTTTTGATATTTCTCATGTAACGTGTAAATTTTGATAACAATAATTGTGGATTATCCTAAATTCAAATCAAAATTCTGAAATAAAAATATGCGGTATTATAAATTTTTATTATAATGTTAATGAGCTGAAATCTCTACTTACCTAAAAATGCCTCACTCAGGGTCGAAAAGTGCAAGCAGCAACTGAGCTTCATAGAGCTCTTTATTTTTCTTTCAACGGAAATACTTTTTCACACTTCAAAAATAGCTGAAAAAAGTATACGCATAGACATTTGTAGTATACATGTGTAAAATTTTATAAACATATATGTTAATATGTGATGTATACAAAAAGACAAATACATGGAGTAAAATATGTCTTTTCCTTTTTGTTTTTGGGACTGATATCTGTCTTTTTTGTGTAGCTTGCAAATAGTCAAATTAGTTGATGAAATTGTATACATATTTGAAGAAGATGCTTATGTATTTATAGAAAAAGATTTGATATTTTTTGAAACTTTTAAATATCTTTTGATTTTTCTTTTTTTGCAAAACGGGCTCCATGCAGCCTGGCCTCTGCAACGCCATACTCCACTCAGGGTTCCCTATTTCACCACATAGTGTTTTGCTTGCCCTTTCGTCCAACATCTTTACCCCCCTTCCCCTCTTCCCTTTTGATTGTTTTTCTCACCGGATTGGGTTCACTGCCGGAGCGCTCACCGGAGTTGGCCATGGCGGAGGGGAGGGTAGGATTTGAGAGGAAGTGGAGGAGCCGAGGAGAGCGGAGAAGACGAGTGTGGACTGAGGTGGAACTAGGGTTCGTCGGATGGGATGGGGTTTTTGTGGGGGTGGCACGGGCCCTAGAGGACTGATCCGACATGGCGCCCGCATCCAGGCATCCCATATCCACCCCATATATGGGCCGAATATGGGGGTTGCCAGCCAGTCCGGACGTTTGGGTTGGATTTGGGGCGCCCGATTGGGTGCCGCTTCTGCATTCGATCACTGACCAGGCAGCCCGTCCGAGCGTTTGGGGCGGGTATGGGTGTCCAGTTGTAGATGCTCTCGCCCCTCTTTCCGTAAATAACAAAGGGCAATTTTGATGTTTTAGAGGGAATTCTAGCATCCAAAGTATTTTAGTCTTTACCGGGCCATCAGTGTACATGTGCAAGATACATTTAGTGAACAGTGAATTGTCCATTCCAGTGCAAATTCTGCCGAAACTTCTTCTGGCCGTGTGACCAAACAAGTATATTCTCATGGACATTCGAACTCCTTTACTTCTTATTTTATCTCAGTAAGCTCAACCTTTATTTATATATTTTTGCGGGTACTTTATTGTACTTGATGATATATGGGATGTGGAAACATGGAAGGTTATTGAGTGTGCATTTCCCACAGGTTCTGGTAGTAAAATAATACTCCATGTGTTTGGTCATAATGTGAAGATCCCGTCTTTGTCGGAGTTTCGACTCTTGCGTGTTCTGGACTTTGAGGATTGCTCACAGTTAGAAGATGATCACCTTGGGGGCATTGGAAATTTGGTGCACCTCAAGTACTTGAGGTTCAAACATGCCAAAGCTGTAACGAAGATTCCAGACCAGGTGGCAAGGCTGCGACATTTGGAGATTGACGTGAATGGGTACAGCAAACTAATGGAAATCTCTATGCCCATCCAAGAACGGTTGGCCTGTTATGTAACTCTACATGTCGATGGTTATGAAACAGTACCAGATGAAATCGCGGCCATGCAGGGATTGCGAGTGTTGGAAGGTCTCAATATTTATACTTAGTCAACGGAATTTCTAAAGAGACTTGGCCAACTGAAAAAACTGAGGAAGCTGGGCATAATATGGAACATGTATGATATGGGTAATTGTGATGTTAATTACGACAAAGAGGAGGAGGAGATCGAGGAGGATGAGGAGGAGTTTCTCTCTTCCATATGTGAGCTCGGTAAAGCAGGCCTTGAGTCTCTGCACATCTTTGTAAAGGAGGCAGCGGATGAGTACTTCGAGCGTTCATGGTTTCCCGATCCTCAGTGTGGCCTTCGTAAGCTTATCATCGTGGGGGACTCCCTCTCGAAGGTTCCGACATGGGTGGCCTCTCTTGTCAACCTTGAGAAACTATGCATCTCAATGGACGTGATCAATGAGAGCGACATGGAGATACTGAGAAGCTTGCCCAGCTTGCGCCATCTTCACATCCATGTGTATGAGGATGACGTAGAGTCGCGGGCTGCTATGGAGAAAGCAATGAAGGAACATCCTAACCGTCCCACCTTGGTTTGGTATGAGGATTAGCTTTGGGGTTTTTGGCTACCGTTCAGGTATCATTTTCTTCTTTTCCCTTCTAAACAATTATTAATTGTTGTCTTCTTTGTCACAAAAAATTCTTGTCTTATTTGTTTGGAATGTAATCCTTCTTCTTCTTTTTCCCTCGGTACAGTATCTATCATGTTGCAAAATAGATTTATATATTTTTCACATGCTAGCTGTTTTCATACACTTGTAGGTGTTAGCAAAAGGTGAGAGGAGCAAGCGAAACTGAAGTTTGTTCTATATCCTCCGGTTGGTACCATTACTTTTAAATTTTCGTTTACGTTTCGGAAACATAAATAAAGGTTCATTATAAATTTCATCTTGTATCTTGAAATGTTGTGTCTGCTACTTGGAATAGCATTTTTGTAAGATCATATTTATTTGAACTGGCTATACTGTCAAAACTGTTGTGATGAGAGAAGTCGTGTGGGGAAAACTGTTGTTTGGCTACTTATTGGCTGGCCGTGTGACTATAAGCTGCCGGATTGTTTGAAATGCCAAAGCTTTTGTTGTTTTGTTGATTTAAGTGTAAATAACACTCATCGTATGTATTAACATGAATGCATATGTATATTCACACTATTTGTTATTTTATATCGGTTTGTTGTTTATTGTTTTATATAATCTTTCCTACTTATAAAGTTGGTAGTTGGTGGTGAATGCATGACCTTGTGCAGTCTCCTAACTAATGTCCATCCTCTTGTGTTTCAAAATTCGAAATGTTGTCTCACTTTAAATCTGGCAAAGGAACTATTATGTTCGTTTAAGATTTTCCAACACATGTCACTTGCAAATCTGTCATTGTATTTTCAGAAGCACATGGTCTAGATTTCTAACAAATTCTGTAATTTGGAACAAAATATAACTGCATATACCAAAAGGAAGTGCACATAAATATGTGTTTTGTGTGATTCATAACACAGAGCTAAAGGCAAAACATTTCGTCTCTCCTTGGCTTAGTGATCTGGGTAGCACAAAGACTACTGCACTGGAAATGCTGGGATTCAAATAGGTGACAATCCAGGTCGAGAAACAGGAAATGCATGCATCTACCATAGAAATTCAGAGCAGATCTAGATAAATTCGTGGAGGTTAATTAATTTGACCCTAGTGTTGTTCGGATTAAGAGTGAGAAAATATAACAATATATATGGGCACTGTCTAGGACATGATAATCCAGTAAATAAAGGTATAGAAATAGTAGTGAAATTGAAAAATGAATCAGCTCATCTCGCAAAAAATAAAATTAATGAGCTCAGTATGGGCATCATGTCGATTTGGTGCAGGCACTTGAACCTCAAACGGTTAACAAGTCCAGGCTGTTCTCTGTTACTTGTGACATCAAGGAGGCTTTGAAGCACTTAAAATCCCACCAGATTAATTGGGTCTGTAAGGACCAAAGCAAGTTTGCTCACTGTCTTGCCCATTGGGCCAGTAGATAAGGTGTTTTCTTCTGTCTAGCAGACATCCCACCTTAGTTCAGAGAGCTTTTCCAAACTGAATGTAATCCGGGTGTATGATCATTGTTCTCAAATATTATTTTGTCTTATGGGCAGATGGAACTAATGGTATGTTTCACTCACGAGATACATAGTTGATAGAATTATGTACATATAACTTTTTATGGTCTATTAGCGTATTAGGCGAGGGTGTTGCAGCCTCCCATTCGCAAAGTTGACGCTGCGTTCAAGTACGCAGGGATAGCGGGCCTCACGTCCAGCTCGACGAGATTGTTCATTAAGTTTTAAACATTTCTGTATGCTAGCGCGGTGCAATGGCATGTGTGTGACGCGGTGGTCGAGTTCACTGCTTTGAGATTGACCATGTTCGGATGCATTGTGAGTAGGTGAACACTACGACCACCATTGGCGAGGGTCGGAAGGTGGATAAGCAATGACACGAATGGGGTGCCATGTCGAAATAGAATACATGGACCGGGGAGGGGTTTGAGCTTGTTGGCGTGTGTGTTTTCTCCCGTTGCAACGTGCGGGCATGTTTCCTAGTTCATACTCATAACAATTACAGGTACACAGATTTGGGCTAAGATCCAAGAAAACGCAAAGTATCTCCTATGACTAGGAATTACAATGAAATCTCTTGAAATCATCTTCTTCGCGATATCAATCTCTGCTCGGAGAAATACTCCAAAGACTTTGGTAAAAGAAGCTGCAATTAGACTGGAGCAACGGTGCTGTCACTCTTTCACCCGCACGGACATTACCAATAATGGTTTTTGAAAGCGTCTTGAGTCACCCATCCAAAAAAATCGGAAGCCTTGACCGATGAACGTACTTGGGCCGGGGATGATCTCCTAGAAGTGCAGGCCATCGGATCATTATATCTCAATCATGGTGTCGATGCAAGATTTCACCTCCACAAAAAATTAGACCAGCAAAAAAAGCTTGACACGGCAACATAAACTCATCAGATCCGAATAATCGGATTTGCGAGAACAGAAAACTCTCAAACCTTATGGCACCGCCAAAAGGACGAGAGAAAATTTATTCTCGCAAAACTATGATGATCACTAGACGCTGACGAAGAACATAAAGATCTTAAATATCTGAGGTCCCCCCCCTCCCCCCCACCTCTCAGCGCCAAGATGGCAGCCGGAGGCGAGGGGGCCTAAATTTCTCAGATGGCGGCGATGACGGTGACACAAGAAAACCCTAACAAATGCTGATGATAGGGTTTCAATTGTTTGTAGATTGCTATGGACAGGCTATAATGTCAAAACTGTTGTGATGAGAGAAGTCCTGTGGGGAAAACTGTTGTTTGGCAACTTGGCTGGCCATGTGACTATAAGCTGCCGGAATGTATGAAACGCCAAAGCTTTGTTGTTTTCTTGATTTAAGTGTCCCGGAGCATGAAAGAAAACAAAACATTTATCTCCTGGACAACATGATTTTGATCTCATCAGAAGTCCTGACCTTAAAGACAATGCATCAATTGAGATAGGACCCCCACTGGCCCAACAGTTGATCCCCCGTTCTCCACGCCCCTCCAATTGGCTCATCCTTCTCGGCTTCTCACCTCCCGAGAACAAATGCTTTGACTCTTTCTTCTCCGACTTCCCCAATTCATGCTTCGTCTTCCACTTCCATCCCGGCAACGTTTTCACAAATCAACATGAAACGGGTGGCGCGTGGCATGCAAGCAATCATCAACCACCATCGGAAAAAGTCCAAAATAAACCTTGAAATTGTAGACGAAAGCTAAATCAAACCCTGAACTTTGAATCCCGAAAATTGGCACTCTGAACTTATAATCCCGGTCTATTTTGGACCCTAGACCTGTTTGGCACGCTGGAAAGACTACAATCCCGGCCGGGATTCCAGCTACTCTCACGGACTAGAATTTGGGCCGGCCCACTATAAAACAACAAGAATTCGTGAGGTTTAAAAAATGTTCGCACATTTTTAAAATTGTTCATAGTTAAAAATGTTTCTGTTTTCTATTTTTCGCATAAATTCAATTTGTTTTGTGTTTTTAAAAACTGTTTGGAATTTCGTGTTTCGCACAAAATCAACTCTATTAGCATTTTAAAAATCTGTTCGCGATTTTAAAAAAAATCATATTTATCAAAAAATGTTCAGAATTCCAACAGTTTTTCACATGTTATGAAAAATATTTTGTATTTTAAAAATTGTGTCACTTTTTTTAATACTGCTTTTGGAATTTCATAAATTATTTCATAAATAATGTATTTAAAAAATGTTTCGGATTGTTGGGAGTGGACTCGACTGCGCCAGCCCACCAGACATGTAGCGAGTTTTTTCCTTAACACACCACGTAAAAAATTCTTTCTTTCTTTTTTTTAACGGCGACGTAATAATTCCAAAACAAAAGAACATGTTGTGGAGTCGAACTTGGGACCTGGTAGCCACTACACCAGACGACTATGACTGGCATAGTTAGAGGCCCGAAATATTTAATCAAAAACCAAAGCGCCGAACTTTGTAAACATTTTTTAGGGGAAAACAATTATTGAAAACATATTTATTTATGAAATCTTTGAACATTTTATAATGTGCGAGAACTTTTTGATAATACCGAATATTTTTAAAAACCAACAACTTTGCAAAAGCGAACACATTTATAAACATTTTTTGAAACCTGAACAAAATTTTAAAGTGCAAACACTTTTTGAAACATAAATTTTTTCTGCAACCTCAACAAAATTTTAAAGTGCGGACACATTTTGATACATAAACATTTTCTGAAACTTGAAAATATTTTGTGACATCTAAAAAATATCACAAGTTTTAAAAAATGTACGGGCCAATCCAAATGTTTATACAATGTATAATAATATTTGTGTGATTCTAAAAAATGTTTTATACATTAAAAAAATGTAACATTTCAAGAATGATCACGAGTTCCAAAAAATGTGTTTGTGACAGTTTTAAAACAATGTTTTTACAATGTAAAAAAATGTTTGTGTGATGTAAAAAAATGTGCCAAAACCTTAACAGAATATATATGGCATGCCCTTGAAAAAAGTGTATGCAAATTTAAAAATGTTGAACCACGTAAAAGAGTGTTGTGTAGTTTTATAAAATGTTTATCATCATAAAGAAAATGTAAAACATGTAGTTGAAAAAACATTACCATGTATTCAAAAAGTTTTGAAAACATGTAATTTATAAATGTACATAATATATTTGAAATATCAAAAGTTTATCCAAAAATATTTAATGTGTGCGTTAAAAATGTACATTGGGTTAAAAATCCCTACCGTGATTGACGGGACAAATTGGACCCTCGCCACCACCTTCGCTCCATCGTGGACGCCTGCTCGGCGAATCAGAATCCTTCACCAGCCTGAGTTGAAGCACCTACCGTGATTCATCTCCTTCCGGTACCATGTGAGTGTTGGATGGGACAAGTCTGCAGCCATCGCGACTGCCACCCCGCAGTCTCTGCGGCTGCATATTCTTCTTTCCCAGCGCCACCGACGCACTCAAACACCTTGTTAGAGTAATCTTGATGATTAATAGCGTTATGTGTTGTTAGTGCTTAGGAGTAGTATTGGACTACGTTCGTTGATGTGTACTTGCTCCGTCAGGGTTTATTAGGTCTAAGAGCACCACAAGCACCTCAGTTTTTATAAAGCCTTGCTTTGAAAATCTACAAGCATGAAGCCATTTCATTGGTTGTAGTAAGAACCATTATTGCTAGTCCCATAGTTGAATAATAAATACACTGCATGCATGATTTTTCATTGGTTGCATGTAAGAGAGTGCATTGGGAGTGGGATGAAATGACTAAATGTGATAAAATTACTAGTATGTGCCTTGGTCCAAAAAAAGTGGTCTACGGGCCTAATAGATCCGGACGAAGGGAGTACTCCCTACATGGCAATAACCACACACACATACACACACGAAAAGCATTATAGAGGTCGGTCTACAGGTGGCTCTGAATCCAGCCCGACGAGCAAGCATGGGGATGTGTGCGTAAGATGTATTAAAAGTTGCAGTCCCGTCTGAGAGCAAGTACAATAAGATGACATAAGCAGACTATAAAGACTAGAATATTATATTTTTGCTTAGTAGCCAGCTCTAGCACGTGACCCAAAACACTTTATGAGGTTGTAAGGTGAGCCAAATATTAATAAAGCAGTACACATGTAAAACTTACTATTATACATACCGGCTACAAAGTTAGTTATAGATGACATGACAAACTCTTATAGCTGATTGTTGGTTGTATTATTAACCATGCTCTGTAAGGTATATCATCATATTTAGAGAAGGCCCACGCGAGAGGTACATGTCTGAAACAAA
>NC_041388.1:23436374-23488564 GCF_002162155.2 Triticum dicoccoides
TTTTTTTGCAGAACGACACAACACGTGTATGTGTTTTGTGTTTAATCTTTGGATACACTTGAGACGACGGATTAAAGCGAGGTTTGTTAGGGAGAGGAAAATGCGACGATTATAGTTATGTTATGGAGGGGAAACCGCGACGATTATAGTGTATTCTTAGCACCCGACTGGGGCATAGCATATTTCTTCTTTCTAAAAGAGGCACAATTATGTAATTGTTTGTTCAAAAAACAGCAACGCTAATTGCACACTAATTTGAGGGTTAGTTTATGAAAACAAAAAAATCCAGAACGTGAGTTATTAGCACCACGAACGGCTGTACAACATTTTTTAATAAAAGAGGCACAATTAGCTAATCGAGAAAGCTAAGTTCCCGCCGACTGGTGATTAGCAACAGGCACGCACGATTCCATCATCGTCGGTCGTTGGCTCATTTTTTTCAAAAAAGCAGCGGCAATGGGAATCAAACCCCGCACCTGCAGACTCGGTACTTACTTTTGACTATACCTGGTGATCATCTCAGCCAACCATACATTTTGTTTGAAAGTGGGCTAATTCAGTAGATATGTGATTACCGCGAGTAGGCCACTGGTACGGTGTAGCCCTTCATTTGTTTTATTTTCTGTTAGGAATTGGTACTACTCGGATTTTGTTGTATTTCTATAGAGAATGCATTTTCGGTTTTTCTTTCACTCATGAATCATTTTGTGGTTCACTTCTTCATGTAAGTAGGCATCTCTGCAAGCACTCCGATGATGCCGAGAACGACGTTGATGGTGGGATCAAAGAGGATTCTACATGAGATGCACTTGGACAGGTGGGAGATGTT
Organism: Triticum dicoccoides; assembly: GCF_002162155.2. NCBI lineage: Eukaryota > Viridiplantae > Streptophyta > Magnoliopsida > Poales > Poaceae > Triticum > Triticum dicoccoides. The sequence goes on from NC_041388.1 coordinate 23,437,204, forward strand.
GGCAAAGGGAAGATGGCGCATCGTATCATGATAGAATCCAAGCAAATCTTCATAGTAATTTGATGAGAGAGGGGTCATCATAGGAGGGAAGACTATATGTAGTTCCAACATAACAATTATGTAGTCACCGGGTTGTAGTTATTAACATGGTTATTTTTATAGTTACCAAGTTGTATATGTTATAGAAACATGATTATTGTAGACCGACTTACCCTTTAGTTGGTTACAAAAAATCCTTGAAAACATACCTCGGCAACTATTTGTGTAAACAACATGATAATTTAGACGCAAACACCACAATAATTTTGACCAGTGAGAAAAATTGTTGAAAACATACCACCGATAATTTCTACGTAATAGCATGGTAAGATACGTCCCCTAACCTAATAGTTTAGGTACAAACACCACGATAACTTTGACCCGTGGAAAAAGGTTGTTGAAATTAAAACATACCATGGATAACTTCAAAGTAATAGCATGGTAATATACGCCCTCGGACCTGATAACTCAGATACAAACACCATGATAATTTTGACCCGGAGAAGAAGATATTAAAAATATACAACCAATAGTTTTTTGTGTAAATAGCATGATAATATAGACTCCCGGACCTAATAACTTAGATACAAAGACCACAATAATTTTGACCCATGGAAAAAAGTTGATGAAAACATATCACCAATAACTTCTGTGTAAAAGCGTGATAATAGACACTTTCCAATCCTGATAACTGTTGGGGAACGTAGCAGAAATTCAAAAAATTTCCTACGAATCACCAAGATCTATCTATGGAGAGACCAGCAACGAGTAGAAAGAGAATGCATCTACATACCCTTGTAGATCGCTAAGCGGAAGCGTTCAAGTGAACGGGGTTGATGGAGTCGTACTCGTCGTGATTCAGATCACCGATGATCCTATGCCGAACGGACGGCACCTCCGCGTTCAACACACGTACAGCTCGACGATGTCTCCCACGCCTTGATCCAGCAAGGAGAGAGGGAGAGGTTGAGGAAGACTCCATCCAGCAGCAGCACAACGGCGTGGTGGTGATGGAGGAGCGTGGCAATCCTGCAGGGCTTCGCCAAGCACCTACGGGAGAGGAGGAGGTGTCACGGGAGGGAGGGAGGCGCCAAGGGCTTAGGTATGGTTGCCCTCCCTCCCCTCCACTATATATAGGGGCAGGGGAGAGGGGGGAGGCGCAGCCTTGCCCCTTCCTCCAAGGAAAGGGTGCGGCTAAGAGGGGGGGAGGAGTCCATCCTCCCCAAGGCACCTCGGAGGTGCCTTCCCCCTTTAGGACTCTCCCCTTTTTCCTATATCTTGGCGCATGGGCCTCTAGGGGCTGGTGCCCTTGGCCCATGTAGGCCAAGGCGCACCCCCTACAGCCCATGTGCCCCCCCCCCCCGGGGCAGGTGGCCCCACCCGGTGGGCCCCCAGGACCCTTTCGGTGGTCCCGGTACAATACCGATGGCCCCGAAACTTGTCCCGATGGCCGAAACAGGACTTCCTATATATAAATCTTTACCTCCGGACCACTCCGGAACTCCTCGTGACGTCCGGGATCTCATCCGGGACTCCGAACAACATTCGGTAACCACATACAAACTTCCTTTATAACCCTAGCGTCATCGAACCTTAAGTGTGTAGACCCTACGGGTTCGGGAGACATGTAGTCATGACCGAGATGTTCTCCGGTCAATAACCAACAGCGGGATCTGGATACCCATGTTGGCTCCCACATGTTCCACGATGATCTCATCGGATGAACCACGATGTCAAGGACTCAATCAATCCCGTATACAATTCCCTTTGTCTAGCGGTATGGTACTTGCCCGAGATTCGATCGTCGGTATACCGATACCTTGTTCAATCTCGTTACCGGCAAGTCTCTTTACTCGTTCCGTAACACATCATCCCGTGATCAACCCTTTGGTCACATTGTGCACATTATGATGATGTCCTACCGAGTGGGCCCAGAGATACCTCTCCGTTTACACGGAGTGACAAAATCCCAATCTCGATTCGTGCCAACCCAACAGACACTTTCAGAGATACCCGTAGTGTACCTTTATAGCCACCCAGTTACGTTGTGACGTTTGGTACACCCAAAGCACTCCTACGGTATCCGGGAGTTGCACAATCTCATGGTCTAAGGAAATGATACTTGACATTAGAAAAGCTTTAGCATACGAACTACATGATCTTGTGCTAGGCTTAGGATTGGGTCTTTGTCCATCACATCATTCTCCTAATGATGTGATCCCGTTATCAACGACATCCAATGTCCATGGCCAGGAAACCGTAACCATCTATTGATCAACGACCTAGTCAACTAGAGGCTTACTAGGGACATGGTGTTGTCTATGTATCCACACATGTATCTGAGTTTCCTATCAATACAATTATAGCATGGATAATAAACGATTATCATGAACAAGGAAATATAATAATAACTAATTTATTATTGCCTCTAGGGCATATTTCCAACAGTCTCCCACTTGCACTAGAGTCAATAATCTAGTTCACATCGATATGTGATTAACACTCAAGGTCACATCCCCATGTGACTAACACCCAAAGAGTTTACTAGAGTCAATAATCTAGTTCACATTTACCATGTGATTAACACTCGATGAGTTCTGGGTTTGATCATGTTATGCTTGTGAGAGAGGTTATAGTCAACGGGTCTGAACCTTTCAGATCCGTGTGTGCTTTACAAATCTCTATGTCATCTCCTAGATGCAGCTACCACGTTCTAATTGGAGCTATTCCAAATAAATGTTCTACTTGGAGCTATTCTAAATTGTTGCTCCATTATACGTATCCGGTATCTCTACTCAGAGCTATCCGGATAGGTGTTAAGCTTGCATCGACGTAACCCTTTACGACGAACTCTTTTACCACCTCCATAATTGAGAAAATTCCTTAGTCCACTAGTTACTAAGGATAACTTTGACCGCTGTCCTGTGATCCATTCTTGGATCACTCTTGTACCCCTTGACTGACTCATGGTAAAGAACACTTCAGGTGCGGTACACAGCATAGTATACTGTAGAGCCTATGTCTTAAGTATAGGGGACGACCTTCGTTCCTTTCTCTATTCTGCCATGGTCGAGCTTTAAGTCTTAACTTCATACCTTACAACTCAGGCAAGAACTCCTTCTTTGACTGATCCATCTTGAACACCTTCAAGATCACGTCAAGGCATGTGCTCATTTGAAAGTACTATTAAGCGTTTTGATCTATCCTTATAGATCTTGATGCTCAATGTTCAAGTAGCTTAATCCAGATTTTCCATTGAAAACACTTTCCAAATAACCCTATATGCTTTCCAGAAATTCTACGTCATTTCTGATCATTAATATGTCAACAACATATACTCATCAGAAATTCTATAGTGCTCCCACTCACTTCTTTGGAAATACAAGTTTCTCATAAACTTTGTATACACCCAAAATCTTTGATCATCATCAAAGCATACATTCCAACTCCGAGATGCTCACTCCAGTCCTCAGAAGGATTGCTGGAGCTTTGCATACTTATTAGCATATTTCAGGATAGACAAAACCTTCCGGTTGTATCACATACAACCTTTCCTCAAGAATCGTCGAGGAAACAATGTTTTGACATCCTATCTACAAGATTTCATAAATAATGCAGTAATTGCTAATATAATTCCAACAGACTCTTAGCATCGCTACGAGTGAGAAAGTCTCATCGCAGTCAACTCCTTGAACTTGTCGAAAAACATCTTAACGACAAGTCGAGCTTTCTCAATGGTGACACTTACCATCATTGTCTGTCTTCCTTTCAAAATCCATATGTACCTAACAGCCTTACGACCATCAAGTAGTTCTTCCAAAGTCTACACTTTGTTTTCATACATGGATCCTCTCTCGGGTTTTATGGCCTTGAGCCATTTATCGGAATCCGGGCCCACCATCGCTTCTCCATAGCTCGTAGGTTCATTGTTGTCTAGCAACATGACTTCCAAGACAGGATTACGTACCACTCTGAAGTAGTACGCATCCTTGTCATCCCACGAGGTTTGGTAGTGACTCGATCCGAAGTTTCATGATCACTATCATAAGCTTCCACTTCAGTTGGTGTACGTGCCACAGGAACAACTTCCTATGCCCTGCTACACACTTGTTGAAGTGACGGTTCAATAACCTCATCAAGTCTCCACCATCCTCCCACTCAACTTTTCGAGAGAAACCTTTCCTCGAAAAAGAACCCGATTCAAGAAACAATCCCTATTGCTTTCGGATCTGAATTAGGAGGTATACCCAACTGTTTTTGGGTATCCTATGAAGATGCATTTTATCTGCTTTGGGTTCGAGCTTATCAACCTGAAACCTTTTCACATAAGCGTCGCAGCCCCAAACTTTCAAGAAACGGCAACTTAGGTTTCTCCAAACCATAGTTCATACGGTGTCGTCTCAACGAAATTATGTGGTGCCCTATTTAAAGTGAATGTGGTTGTCTCTAATGCCTAACCCATGAACGATAGTGGTAACTCGATAAGAGACATCATGGTATGCACCATATCCAATAGGGTGCAACTATGACGTTTGGATACACCATCACACTATGGTGTTCCAGGCTGTATCAGTTGTGAAACAATTTCCACAATGTCTTAATTCTGTGCCAAACTCGTGATTCAGATATTCATGTCTATGATCATATCATAGATCTTTTATCCTCTTGTCACGACGATCTTTCAACTTCACACTGAAATTACTTGAACCTTTCAATAATTCAGACTCGTGATTCATCAAGTAAATATACTCAACATCTACTCGAATCATCTGTGAAGTAAGAACATAACGATATTCACTGCATGCCTCAGCACTCATTGGACTGCACACATCAAAATGTGTTACTTCCAACAAGTTGCTATCTTGTTCCATCTTACTGAAAACGAGGCTTTTCAGTCATCTTGCCCATGTGGTATGATTTGCATGTCCCAAGTGATTCAAAATCAAGTGAGTCAAAATGGTCCATTTGCATGGAGTTTCTTCATGCATATACACCAATAGACATGGTTCGCATGTCTCAAACTTTTCAAAAACGAGTGAGCCCAAAGATCCATCAATATGGAGCTTCTTCATGCGTTTTATACCGATATGACTTACGTGGCAGTGCCACAAGTAGGTGGTACTATCATTACTATCTTTTGGCATGAACATGTGTATCACTACGATCGAGATTTAATAAACCATTCATTTTAGGTGTAAGACCATTGAAGGTATTATTCAAATAAACAGAGTAACCATTATTCTCCTTAAATGAATAACCATATTGCGATAGACGTAATCCAATCATGTCTATGCTCAACGCAAACACCAAATAACAGTTATTTAGGTTTAACACCAATCTCTTTGGTAGAGGGAGCGTGCGATGCTTGATCATATCAAGCTTGGAAAAAACTTCCAACACATATCGTCAGCTCACCTTTAGCTAGTCTCCGTTTATTCCGTAGCCTTTTGTTTCGAGTTACTAACACTTAGCAACCGAATCGGTATCTAATACCCTGGTGCTACTAGGAGTACTAGCAAAGTACACATTAACACAATGTATATCCAATATACTTCTATCGACCTTGCCAGCCTTCTTATCTACCAAGTATCTAGGGTAATTCTGCTCTAGTGGTTGTTCCCCTTATTACAGAAGCACTTAGTCTCGGGTTTGGGTTTTACCTTGGGTTTCTTCACTAGAGCAGAAGCTGATTTGCCGTTTCATGAAGTATCCCTTCTTGCCCTTGCCCTTCTTGAAACTAGTGGTTTCACCAACCATCAACAATTGATGCTCCTTCTTGATTTCTACTTTCGCGGTGTCAAACATCGCGAATACCTCAAGGATCATCATATCTATCACTGATATGTTATAGTTCATCACGAAGCTCTAACAGCTTGGTGGCAATGACTTTGGAGAACCATCACTGTCTTATCTGGAAGATCAACTCCCACTCGATTCAAATGATTGTTGTACTCAGACAATCTGAGCACAAGCTCAACAATTGAGCTTTTCTCCTTAGTTTGCAGGTTAAGAAAGTCATCGGAGGTCTTATACCTCTTGACATGGGCACGAGCCTGAAATCCCAATTTCAGCCCTCAAAACATCTCATATGTTTCGCGATGTTTCAAAAAACGTCTTTGGTGCCTCAACTCTAAACCGTTTAACTGAACTATCACGTAGTTATCAAAACGTGTATGTCAGATGTTCGCAACAACCACAGACAACGTTCGAGGTTCAGCACACTGAGCGGTGCATTAAGGACATAAGCCTTCTATGAAGCAATGAGGACAATCCTCAGTTTACGGACCTAGTCCGCATAATTGCTACTATCAACTTTCAACTAATTTTTCTCTAGGAACATATCTAAACAGTAGAACTATAGCGTGAGCTACGACATAATTTGCAAAAACCTTTTGACTATGTTCAGGATAATTTAGTTCATCTTATGAACTCCCACTCAGATAGACATCCCTCTAGTCATCTAAGTGATTACATGATCCGAGTCAAACTAGGCCGTGTCCGATCATCACGTGAGACGGACTAGTCATCATCGGTGAACATCTTCATGTTGATCGTATCTTCTATATGACTCATGCTCGACCTTTCGGTCTCCGTGTTCCGAGGCCATATCTGTACATGCTAGGCTCGTCAAGTTAACCCTAAGTGTTTCGCGTGTGTTCCGAGGCCATGTCTGTACATGCTAGGCTCGTCAACACCCGTTGTATTTGAACGTCTGAATAAAACACCCGATCATCACGTGATGTTTTAAAACAGCGAACTGTCGCAACGGTGCACAGTTAGGGGAGAACACTTCTTGAAATTGTTGTAAGGGATCATCTTATTTACTACCGTCGTTCTAAGCAAATAAGATGTATAAACATGATAAACATCACATGCAATCAAATAGTGACATGATATGGCCATCATCACTTTGCTCCTTTTGATCTCCATCTTCGGGGCTCCATGATCATCATCGTCACCGGCATGACACCATGATCTCCATCGTCATGATCTCCATCATCGTGTCTTCATGAAGTTGCCTCGCCAACTATTACTTCTACTACTATGGCTAACGGTTAGCAATAAAGTAAAGTAATTACATGACATTTAAGTTGACACGCAGGTCACAAATAAATAAAGACAACTCCTATGGCTCCTGCCGGTTGTCATACTCATCGACATGCAAGTCGTGATTCCTATTACAAGAACATGATCAATCTCATACATCACATATATCATTCATCACATCCTTTTGGCCATATCACATCACATAGCATACCCTGCAAAAACAAGTTAGACGTCCTCTAATTGTTGTTTGCATGTTTTACGTGGCTGCTATGGGTTTCTAGCAAGAACGTTTCTTACCTACGCATGAACCACAACGTGATATGCCAATTGCTATTTACCCTTCATAAGGACCCTTTTCATCGAATCCGATCCGACTAAAGTGGGAGAGACAGACACCCGCCAGCCACCTTATGCAACTAGTGCATGTTTGTCGGTGGAACCGGTCTCACGTAAGCGTACGTGTAAGGTTGGTCCGGGCCGCTTCATCCCACGATGCCGCCGAATCAAGATAAGACTAGTAACGGCAAGCATATTGAACAATATCGACGCCCACAACTACTTTGTGTTCTACTCGTGCAAAGAATCTACGCAATAGACCTAGCTCATGATGCCACTGTTGGGGAACATAGCAGAAATTCAAAAATTTTCCTACGAATCACCAAGGTCTATCTATGGAGAGACCAGCAACGAGTAGAAAGAGAGTGCATCTACATACCCTTGTAGATCGCTAAGCGGAAGCGTTCAAGTGAACGGGGTTGATGGAGTCGTACTCGTCGTGATTCAGATCACCGATGATCCTAGTGCCGAACGGACGGCACCTCCGCGTTCAACACACGTACAGCTCGACGATGTCTCCCACGCCTTGATCCAGCAAGGAGAGAGGGAGAGGTTGAGGAAGACTCCATCCAGCACCAGCACAACGGCGTGGTGGTGATGGAGGAGCGTGGCAATCCTGCAGGGCTTCGCCAAGCACCTACGGGAGAGGAGGAGGTGTCACGGGAGGGAGGGAGGCGCCAAGGGCTCAGGTATGGTTGCCCTCCCTCCCCTCCACTATATATAGGGGCAGGGGAGAGGGGGGAGGCGCAGCCTTGCCCCTTCCTCCAAGGAAAGGGTGCGGCTAAGAGGGGGGGAGGAGTCCATCCTCCCCAAGGCACCTCGGAGGTGCCTTCCCCCTTTAGGACTCTCCCCTTTTTCCTATATCTTGGCGCATGGGCCTCTAGGGGCTGGTGCCCTTGGCCCATGTAGGCCAAGGCGCACCCCCTACAGCCCATGTGCCCCCCCGGGGCAGGTGGCCCCACCCGGTGGGCCCCCGGGACCCTTCCGGTGGTCCCGGTACAATGCCGATGACCCCGAAACTTGTCCCGATGGCCGAAACAGGACTTCCTATATATAAATCTTTACCTCCGGACCACTCCGGAACTCCTCGTGATGTCCGGGATCTCATCCGGGACTCCGAACAACATTCGGTAACCACATACAAACTTTCTTTATAACCCTAGCGTCATCGAACCTTAAGTGTGTAGACCCTACGGGTTCGGGAGACATGTAGTCATGACCGAGATGTTCTCCGGTCAATAACCAACAGTGGGATCTGGATACCCATGTTGGCTCCCACATGTTCCACGATGATCTCATCGGATGAACCACGATGTCAAGGACTCAATCAATCCCGTATACAATTCCCTTTGTCTAGCGGTATGGTACTTGCCCGAGATTCGATCGTCGGTATACCGATACCTTGTTCAATCTCGTTACCGGCAAGTCTCTTTACTCGTTCCGTAACACATCATCCCGTGATCAACCCCTTGGTCACATTGTGCACATTATGATGATGTCCTACCGAGTGGGCCCAGAGATACCTCTCCGTTTACACGGAGTGACAAAATCCCAATCTCGATTCGTGCCAACCCAACAGACACTTTCAGAGATACCCGTAGTGTACCTTTATAGCCACCCAGTTACGTTGTGACGTTTGGTACACCCAAAGCACTCCTACGGTATCCGGGAGTTGCACAATATCATGGTCTAAGGAAATGATACTTGACATTAGAAAAGCTTTAGCATACGAACTACATGATCTTGTGCTAGGCTTAGGATTGGGTCTTTGTCCATCACATCATTCTCCTAATGATGTGATCCCGTTATCAACGACATCCAATGTCCATGGCCAGGAAACCGTAATCATCTATTGATCAACGAGCTAGTCAACTAGAGGTTTACTAGGGACATGGTGTTGTCTATGTATCCACACATGTATCTGAGTTTCCTATCAATACAATTATAGCATGGATAATAAACGATTATCATGAACAAGGAAATATAATAATAACTAATTTATTATTGCCTCTAGGGCATATTTCCAACAATAACTTAGTTACAAACACCACGATAACTTTTTGACCCGTGGAAATTTTTTATTGAAAACATACTCTATAAATAACATGGTAACACAGGCTCCCGGACCTGATAACTTATGTATGAACACCACAATAACTTTTGACTCGTGGAAAAAAGTTATTGAAAACATACTCTGTAAATAACACGGTAACACAGGCTCCGGACCTGATAACTTATGTACAAATTTCGACCCATGAAAAAAGTTGTTGAAAATATACACACAAATAAGTTGATAACTTACTTAGTCCACGCGTGATAACTTTTGACCGGGAGGAGTAAGGACTTGTTGAAAAACACCCTTCGATAATTCGTGTGTGAATATCATGGTAATATACACATAACAGAGTTGATAAACTTAATTAGTCTAGGCCTGATAACCTATTGACTGAAAGAAGTTGTCGAAACATACCAACAGGAGATCTAGTTTTAAAGGCCTTGTTGCAATGATTTTTTATGTGAAAATGGTTTTTATACCAGAGCGGCTATTTAAGTTACAAAATATTTTAATTTTTTAAAATTTTGGTTGAATCCTCCCTGACATTAGCATTTTTCGTTCTCTAGGGCGCGTGCATGTGCATGTGGGGAGAAGGTCGAAGAAACCATTTTTTATGCCTCGGTAATTTTTGTGTAAATAATATGATAACTTTACGCTCAACTAGCATGATAACTTACGTAGCTCATGCGTGGTAAATTTTTATCTAAAAAAGTCATCAGAACATACTAACATGGGATCTAGTTTCAAAGATCTTGTCCTGACGAATCTTTTATGTAAATACAGTTTTTCGATCAAAGGGGCAGTTTGAGCTACAAACATTTTCAAGTTTCAAAATAGAGAGAATCTAGGATGACATCATAGTTTTGTCATCTAGTGCATATATGCATGTGCACATGAGAAAAAAAATTGGAAGATTATCTTTTTATGCCCGGTATTTTCTATGAAAACAACTTGGTAACTGTGTGTCACAGTCATGATAACTTACGTAGCACATGCGTGCTAACTTTTGACCCGAAAAAAGTCGTCGAAACATACCAACATGGGATCTCATTTTGAAGGTCTTGTCGTGACGAATTTTTTATGTGAAAACAGTTTTTCAATTGAAGTGACGGTTTAAGCTACAAAACATTTTGAATACATTTTTTTAGATAGAATCTTTGATGACATCAGTTTTTTTGTTTTTTTGCATGCAACTATTATACAATAGGAGGAGTCTATATACCCATGGGAAGGAGTTTGTACTGCATGCATGATTAGTGAGGTGCATGCTCTAGTCATGGGAGCAAGGTGGAGGTGGAGATTGATTCATGCAGATCTATTGCTAAGGGCATCTCCAGCCGCGCCCCAAGGAAGGCCTTTCCAGGCGATTTTTTCATGCCAGCGCCAAAAAAACGGTCCAGTCGCGCCCCCAGGAGTCCGATTTTCGCCGGCCTGGGCCGAAAACAGCGCCGGCGGACCCAGGCCGAACCCGGCGCGCTGGGGGCGCCGGGGCGAACTGTTTTGGCGCGAAACAGCCGTGGACCCGCCGCATCAGCGACACGGCGCCTCGTCTTTCCCCAACGGCCTCAGTTCCCACGGGGAATCAATCCCAAGGCTGCCGCCGGTCAGCCTTGCCATTGATTCCTCACGGGCGGCACGTCATGAGACGGCGCGCCGACGCCTCCCCTCCCTCGCACGCGTACACACGGGTGCGGCGCGGCTATATAGCCGGTGGCCTGCACTCGCCTGTGCCCACACCAGCCCCGCCCATCGCCGTCGCCCAGCTCCTCCCTCTCCCTACCTCTCCCGAGCGCCGCCGCCCAGCCCCTCCCTCTATCTCTCTACCTCTCCGGAGCCCGTCGCCATGGCAGAACGCTACCCCGGAGACGAGGCGGCGGCCAACGGCTTCGGCCGCCATTCGCTCCGCGAACAGGAGTCCTGGCTCCTGTTCCAGGCGAACATCCCGGCGCCGCCGGACATGCGCGCCGGGCCGACGGGGTGGAGGCTCAGCGCCGGGGGAGTGCCCATTCCCCCGTTGCCCGACGCCGTGGCGAAGCCGACGTACTTCGCCGAGGAAGTCAAGGTCGTGCACGCCTCCCTCACCGACGCCCAACTCTCCCTCCCCCAGTACGCGGCCGACAACCACGCGGCTTGGGCGGCGTACTTCGAGCGCCGCCAGCAACAGCGCTTGGCGTCCATCAACGGCGCGCCGGTGGTTGGCGGCCGGCAGAACAGCGAGGGGCGCCACCTGTGGTGGGGCGTCCCCGGACGCACACTCGAGGGCGTGCTGACGTACCTCGAGGGCGGCAACGACCCGCCGTTGGCGTACCCAGCGAGGGCGGCCGCCCCGGCGCAGCACCGACGCGCCGGGCCATGGGCGCCAAGGAGGTTCGGGTCCTCCTCCCGATCTTCATCGCACTCCTCCGGCACTCCGGCCCTGCTCGGCGTCAAGGCCGAGCCCGCGGCGGAGACGCCGCTCAGCCGGCGCACTCGCAGCGCCGGCATCGTCATCAACGAGGGCGGCCGGCGCGCCTCCTCGTCGGCTCCTCCTCCGCGCTTCGTCAAGCCAAAGACGGAGCCGGGGCTCGCGCCGGTGAAGACGGAGCCGGGGCTCGCGCCGGTGAAGAAGGAGCCAGCCGCGCCGGTGACGACGGAGCTCGACGACGACGACATGGCCCTGGAATGGGCGCACAGGGACTCCATAGCGATGGAGAATGAGCGCCTGAAGAAGGCGAAGGAGCGCCAGCGCGCCGCCCTGCTTCGCTTCGCGGAGCGTCGACGCGGCCGCGACGAAGGCGGAGTCATCGTCATCTACGATAGCGACGACGATGCGCCGCCACCAGTCCGCCATGGCGACGCCAGGCAGGGGTCCAGCAGGGGCGCCCGCGTCAAGGAGGAGAAGGCCGACGACGACGATGGCGGCGACGGCGGCGACTTCAGCCAGTTTTTCCTTTAGATTAGTTTATGTATATGTGCTATGTAATGAAAATCTGCGAACTTCGCCGAAATGTGCTGAAATTTATCGTGTTTGGCCGAAATTTATCGTGTTTGGCCGAATTTTATCGTGTTTAAGCTGAACTTCGCCGAACTTCTTTTATTTTAAAACATGCCTAGGGGCGGCCCTGGGGCCGGCGGCTGGGGACCAACTCGCCCCCAGGCCCAATTTTTGCGCCGGCTCACCCCCAGGTGGCGATTTTAGGCGCCCCATGGGGGGCCAACGGCTGGAGATGCCCTAATTTCCTGTCGTCCGGACGTTAGTCGTGTCCTGAGCTAATTGTGCAAAACATTAGGTAATTGCACACTAATTAGAGGATTACTTTTATAAAAACAGAGAAATCCATGATGAACGTGTGTTATTAGCAGCCGAATGGTGGTACAACATTTTTATAGAGGAATTTTAAGGTAATCCAAAGCAATATACACCATTAAATCCTAATGATCTAATGACGTATATAACTATTACTCCCTATATTTTTGTTTAGTCCGCATATTAGGTTTTTCTTTAGTCAAACTTTATAAACTTTCAATAAGTTTGTAGAAAATATATTAACATATATATCACCAAATCAGTATCATTGGATTCATAATTGAATATAGTTTCAAATCACATAGATTTCTTATTGTAAATGTTCATATTGTTTTTCTACAACATTTGTCAAACTTTATAAAGTTTGGCTTTAGTCAAAGCTAATATTCGCGTCGCCCCTAGGGCGACTCGGGGGAGTCTAGGGTTTTCCCCCGCCGCCTCCCCCCACCTCCCCAACCCCCTCGCCGCCACCGGAGGCGAACGCCGGGAAAGCCCGTGCGGGCGCCGGGGAAGGTGGCGGCGGGGTCTTCGGCGCTTCTTCGCGGAGGCCATCGGATCCAGGGCGGGGGCCCCTGCTGGCGTGGCGTGCGGCGTGCCTGAGGGTTCGGCCGTGAGGACGGCGAGCCGCAGGCGTGCCAGATCTGGAGGTATTGCCCCCCTTCCTTTCCATGCATCCCTTCCCAGTCCCCGGTTCGGTTTGGATCTTGCCGGATCCAACTCCGGTGTGTTCTGGTGGAGCAGATCGGTGTCCGGGAGAAACCTTGGCCGCCTTGGCTGGCCGGCAGCGGCGACGCCCTTTTTGGCGCCGCTTTCCTCCTTAGGGGCGCTGCTGAGGGCACCATCTCTCCACTCCGAGCCATGTCCGGGTGAAAGCCCAAGATTCGATGCGGATTGGGCGTCGGCGGCGCCTCGTGCACCATAACCTTTCTGGAGGCGACGCCAAGGACATTGGGATCGGATGAAAGGGTATGCAGGTGAGGGGTGGGGGTGTGCTGCCTCCCTTTCGGTGGAGCGGTGTTTCGTTCTACATATTTCTTGGCGGCATGGAGCGGCGGAGGCTTGGCGTCAGATGTGTGGTGACGGACACGCGCAGGAGGTCGACGCTGTCTGGCGTTGTGGTGGGCAGCGAGACCGGGCAAGGCCGATGTAACAGTACAACTCTGAAGATGGATATGTGGCAGGTGGCTGTGGCGACCTCATACCCGGTAGGCGTCCTGGTTGAGGAGCACGCCGGACTGGTGGGTGCCCATACCCGGCAGACGTCCTGGGTGGGACCTCAGGTCTTAGATGTTAGGTTTGGCTGCAAGGTCTGTTTGATATTAGTCCCAGACCATCAGCGCCCCTTCATCAGTTAGATAGGAGTAGCGACAGAGGTTGCGAAGATGGTGGCTTTGGCTTTACTGTTGTACGACTTTGTAAGGTCTTGTGTTAATAATTAATAAATTGGTCGTATGCATCGTCCAGATGCAGAGGCCGGGGGTATTCCTCCTTTTCTAGAAAAAAAGTCAAAGCTAATATGCAGAGTAATAAAAATGGAGGAAGTACCTCTTACTTCCTCTGTCCTGATGTATAAGTCATTCGCGTAGTTCTAGGTCATCGATTTGACAAATTAAATATGTGTTATATGTCATGAAAATTATATCACTAGATTTGTACACGGATTTAGTTTCTAAATATTTTTTCCACATATAATACATATTTAAATATTTAAATTGTTAACCTAGAACTACAGGAATGACTTATACACCGAGACGGAGGTAGTAGCACGTAATATGAGGTACTAGACCATTAATGACGGTTTTGGGGTTAGCATGGACATTGTTGCGGTATAATTAAGAAAAAAAATATAATTTATTTCTTTCCTTTTAAACCTTAAGTATATAAGGAAAATAAACAGAGTTAATTAATGCCAGATTTTGTTTCCAACTTTTTTTTTCATTGAACGCACCTTATCATCATGTCTAACAAAGGAAATAAGAAGTTTGTCACTTTCTGTCATACTCCAAAGCATCCATGTTGATAAGGTGCGTTTTTTTCTTCAGGTTTTCGAGTATATGTTTATGCATGTTTTATTTTTTCAGTTGGGAGCTAAACAATAGAAAATGAATAGAATTTGTTTAAGAAAACACCAAAAATGAATACTAGTTGACAAAAAGCTGACAAAATACCATCAACATTTTTCTTTAACAACCATGTGTACCAATGTTCTTGCACATTTTTTGTTAGAGAAGAAAATGTATGATAGAGAACTTTTGTATATTTATCACACAAGAAAAGGTCATACACATTCCGAGCATGGCATGTGTACATTTATTTTCTTTACTGGCTCTCTCAGAATGATGTGAATACCCGTACTGATGATTTATTATGTTGCAATCTTAGATGAAATATAATAATGCGATTTGTAATGTGTATTTTTTTAGGATCACATGGATATGTATCATATTTTATAACACGAGTTCATCTTCACATGGTAGATACAACACATACGTACGGGGGTCGAATGCGAACTTTTATTATATTAAAAAGAGAAGTAGTAAATATTTTGCCATTATTAGAAAAAAAATTGTGGTGAAATATATCCTTGATGAATGACGGTTCAGGTCAAATATTCGGGACATCTTAAAAGAGCTCTTCAAAAAAAAAGGCACAGTTAGTTAGTTGTTTGATAAAAGACAGTAGCTAATTGCACACTAATTTGAGGATTACAGAAAATTGCCATAGAAAATTGATGCTCCTTTTGAGCTGCTTTTTTTCGTTGGGCCAGTTCAGCAATTATTGCCGCTGCAACTCTGCTGGCTTGTCCTGTGCTATTTCAAAAACCCGGACATGTCCCATCCATTTAATCTCTGCGAGCAGGGCCTGAAAATGGGTGATCCTGCGCTAAACACCCCTACTTCCTCCACCTCTTCACCTTATGTGCTCAATAAAACCTTCTTATCTCTTTTATTCTTATGGTTTTTTTTCTTTTTCTTGTTTTCCTTTTTCTTTTTTATTCGGAACGGTTTCGTTGGTTTTTATTCCTTTTTAAATTTTTTCTTTGCGCTAATTGAATGAACTTTTTTCAAAGTCATAGATTTTTTCTCAAAATCAATGTTCAAATGGATGAACTTCTTCAAATTGAACGATCTTTTTTCAAAATCCATGATTTTTTTAAAATCGATGAACATTTTTCAAATTCAATGAACTGTTTTCCAAATTTGGTAATCGTTTTCCCAAAATTGATGATCTTTTTCAAATTTGCGAACTCTTTTCAAATTTGATGATTTTCTTTTTCAAAATTGACGAACATTTTTCCATATTCAATGAACTTTTTTGTCAAAATTGATGAACCTTTTTCAAACTCACGAGATTTTTTAAAATTTTGCAACTTTTTAAAATTCATGAACTATTTTTGAATTTTTTTTCCAGATCTACTTTTTCAAATCAAACGGTCAGACAACAAACTAGCGACCCGCTCAACTGTAAACGAGTGAAGAAATCTGCTGCGAACCGAGCGAGCGAAGGAATCGGGAGCGGAGCTGGCGAGCGAGCGTGTTGGGCCGGCCCAACATCGTGGCTGCGTGCGTGGGCGCCAGAAGCGCTAAGTGGTGCAGAGAGCGCCCAATAGGAGCTCCCCTGACAATGTGCATCGAAAAGGCCTTGCAACGCCGCTCCCACATCAACGATCACTACTTTAGTGATCTAATCGCTCTTATATTACTTTATGGAGGGAGTACACATCAACGGTGCAGATCGGAAAAAAACAAATGATTAACATTGTCACATGCTCCAAATTTCTACATGAATTTAGAACATAAGTAGAAGGATTTCAGTGAAACAAAAACAGACATCTTTTAAAGAACCCAATATGAGAGTAGTAGTATACCGGGGGAAAAGAAAGCTCTTGTACAGAAGAAAAGAAGAAAATCGTTATAGATACTCTTTGCTCTGTGGATAACCAGTGCAAGTTCTTTTCCAAGCTTGGGCCAAACCAAACACAACAGCATAGAGAAACAGCACAGTGAGCAAAGCGAGAAAAAAATATGTAAGCTTAAACAGTTAAAATGCTTGTCCAAATGCTTTTGTCAGAGCACAGACCGCCCGATCATTCACACACAAAAAAAGGTAAGCAGATTAAAAGGTATACAAGATACTCGATATTAGTTCGTTTCTTGACAGAACAATCATGGTACAAGATATATATGGCTGCCACCAGCAGACTGCCAAATGTATAATTCAAACGATGCTGTGAATCTATAACAGAGATATGCTGCAAGTATCGTAAAACATTCTAATGAATAGCTGTGACGAATGGTTCCTAAAATCTTTCGGTGCTTGGTGTATATTTCCTATATACCTGTTCTGGCTTCAAGTTGCTGGGACCTTCCTGTTGGGTTCAAAGACATACTTGATCAATGAGTCTTTGATCGATAGCAGCTCGGGGAACTCTCTCTTCAGCTTTGTCGCGTCCATCTCGTTGTTGCTCCGAGGTGCAACTATGACCTTAGCCTGTTCTTCTAGCGTGAAGTTCGTCCACTTGTAGCTGGGATCCATGTACTTCTTATACATCTCCAGAATCTCATTGTGGCTGACCACGCCAGGATTGGTGAAGTTCCAGATGCCCCGCAAGTTCCTTTTTGCCATCTCAACTGAAATCGGCAAAAGCTCATCCAACACAGTCATGCTGTTTGGGATGTTTACCACCTTGTCGTAACGGCTAATCTTTGTGATGAAGTTTCGGGGGTTGTTGAGGTCAGACGATATTGGCATCCGGACTCGCAGAGTGCAGACATTCTCGTACTCGTTCAACAGTTCCTCAACCTACATTGTCCAGGGAAAAAATGATCAGAAGTTTCTTCCACGATTTGCATCTTATAAATTTAAAAACATAATATCGCCACACAGATAAAATACTAACAAAGTAGTCGTTACAGAAGGGAAGAAGCAGTTACCATTGCCTTAGTCTTTGAGTAGAATGAACCAGTGAAGTTTGGTTTATCCTCTTCTTTGAAGCCGATGCCTGACCCTTCAGGATGATTTGCATCATATTCAAATATGCACCCAGTGGCATAGTTTATCACCAATAACCCATGCTCCCGACAAACATCAGCTAGAGTCAAGGTGCCCACAACATTGGTACGTATGGTGTCTGGCTTGTGAGACTCACACCAATCAACATTGGGTCTGCCAGTAACACCAGCAGCATTGAAGACATGTGTTGGCTTAACAGTTTGGATATCAAGGACAATGGAAAAGCGCTCTTCCAAGCGACCTTTTCCGTACTCGTATGGAATTCCTTGCTTCTCACATATTTTGCCAAGAAGTCCACCGATCCATCCTGTCCGGCCATATATCAAGAACTTGAGCAAACGAGTTCGGGAAGAACCTTCTGATGTTGGAGCCACCATCTTCGTTTGATTGTTAGTAAACAGATTTAGCATTCCTTTAATTTCCTCAGAGCCCTCATACCCAGGCATCATCAGTGTCCTCGGATGAGGCAACAGTGCACCAGAAACGTCAACCCAATAGTCAGAATTAGCTACATACCATTCCATTGTCTTCCTCAGGCCCTCCTCCCATCTAGTGCGCTCAGACCACCCAAGACTCTTGAGCTTCTCATCATCCAAGAAATACCTCTGATCATTGAAAGGTCTATTATCAACCAACTGGATTACTTTATCAGCTTCAAGATTGAAAAGCCTGCAGACATCCTTTGCCACATCAGTGACTGTCCTCTCTCTCTTTGTTCCAATGTTGTAAACATGTCCAACTTCTCCACGATGAAGAATGACTTCAAAAGCCTCAGCAACGTCCTCACAGTAGAGGTAGCTTCGGACATTGGATCCATCACCATGAATTGGGAGGGGCTTTCCTCTCATAGCCAAAAGAATGAACTTCGGAATAAGCTTTTCAGGGAACTGGTTAGGACCATACACATTATTTCCCCGGGTAGTGATGACCGGCAGACCATAGGATCTCCCATAAGCCATGACAAGCATCTCTGCTCCAGCTTTGGTGGCTGAATAAGGATTTGTTGGGAGCAGCTGTGAGGCCTCATGGTTACCAACCACTGCATCCTCATCAGTCTCACCATAGACCTCATCAGTGCTAACGTGGATGAACCTCCTGATCTGACCAGTGACCTTGCAAGCTTCGAGAAGAACATGAGTACCATAAATGTTGTTCTTGGTGAATTCAAAGGAGTTACCAAAAGAATTGTCAACATGTGTCTGGGCTGCAAAGTGCATTATTGTATCAATGTTCTCTGTGACCAGGAGGAAGTTGACAAGATCAGCACTGGCAATATCGCCCTTGACAAACTTGAAGTTTGGTGACGAGCTGGCAGGGAGAAGGTTCTTCAGATTGGAGCAGTAATCAAGCTTGTCAAGGACGACAATCTTGTAATCAGGGTAGTTCCGTACAATGCGGTTTGTGACATGGGAAGCGATGAAACCAGCAGCTCCTGTAATGAGGATGCTCTTAGGTGTGTAGGGTGTCGCCATATTGGACTGTAATTTCTGAAATCCTGTTGTACAAGTAGAGTATTTAAAAGGATCAGACAAGATACAGTTTATGATACAGCCAATATAAAATGAAACAACTGATATGTAATAACTAGAATATTACTATATATTATCTTTTGAGCTGTCAGAACATGGTACAATGAGAAACTGAACCAAGCTCCCCTGTAGAAAGAATTCGGGCAGACCAGGAAGGCCAGTCTCAGTCTCTAAGGTCACTACATAAATGGGAAACTGCATCTGTTTCTCATAGAGCAGAGGGCATGATCCAACTACCAAGCTCCAAATTAAAACACTGGGAATTTTAACAAAAATGTGGAGAAATGCAGTCATGCAAAACAGGCACACTCCGCCTTTTTGTTTGCGGCAGGAAAATAATTGGTTCGCACATTCGTACAAATATCGAAGCTGAAAGTAGAATTTATTAGTGCATGACAGAGTATCCAGTGTTATTTCCTATCCAGATAAAACAAAAGTGTGCATCTCTATCTAGAAACAAGAAAACATTAGAGTGGAGCCACAACATGAAACTCTTGGGTTTTCAAGCGAACCACAGAGGGGAGTAATGCATCGAGGTAAAGTTAGATATTTGTGCTATCCTATCAAACCACAATATAGCAGAAATGCTCACTCTAAAGACATTTTCACTGACACATCATGGAAAACAGTAGATAATAGACAGGAACGTGCACCAAATCCTAGATAAGTAGATATCTAATGATGTTTTTAGACCAAGATCTGAACCTGCTTTGCAAGTACATACTAGTTATTTGTCTTCTTCGTTTTTCCACATCTGGCAGTCCACGTGCCAACAATTATCACTAAAGCATACTGAAGCAGCTAAAACTTGGTCAGACATACGGGGATACTATCGGTGGATCTTACGAAGAGGCCGAATTTTGAGATCTTGGACTGATCTACAAATGAGGGAGTGGAACAAAATACTAGCACTAGACAACAGCAGAACATAGCCATCGATCTGGGCTAAGATGCGACTTGTGATCTTTCTTTCTTTTCTGATAGATCTGAGCACGGT
Organism: Triticum dicoccoides; assembly: GCF_002162155.2. Classification (NCBI taxonomy): domain Eukaryota; kingdom Viridiplantae; phylum Streptophyta; class Magnoliopsida; order Poales; family Poaceae; genus Triticum; species Triticum dicoccoides. Next base: position 23,457,507 of record NC_041388.1, read on the forward strand.
TTCCTGTATTCTTGGAACGGTTGCGAGTAAACTGATGCAAGAGAGAAGACGCGGAGATGGAACCCGAAGCACGCAAGGAACCCGATCCGGGCTTGGCAAAGAAGCAAACACCTGCCGTGCATTACAGCACAATGCAAGATGGCCACGCACCTCACCTCAGCCGTCAGCTACGGAGGCAGGCGTCGGTCGACCGGAGGCTGCGGCCCGAGAGAGAGAGAGAGAGAGAGAGAGAGAGAGAGACTATGGTTTGCGGCGAGGGGAGAGATGTTTAGGGGAGAGGGAAAGAGAAGACGCGGAGACGTACCGTGCGCAGCACGCGGCGGGGAGGAGGAGGAGGAGGAGGGGCGGTGGCGTCGGTGGATGAGGGAGAGCGGAGAGGGGGTTTCCCGTCAATAAATGGAGAAAATGGCGGCGTCGGCGGTGGCGGTGGCGGTGGCGGTGTGCGTGAGAGCGAGATGATGGGGGTCGGCGGAAAGCACGACGGGGGAGGTGGTGGGGAAGGCGCTCACGCGGTGTCGCTGCGCACTGCCCGCCCAGATCTCGCGCAACCTCCACCACCATCACACGGCTTTTATTAATTCTCACTCAGTTTCCCTTTCTCCCTCCCTCTCCCCCGGTACTCACCTTAGTCCTCCGGGGTCGGCCCACCCCATCCCCGTTTTGACCGGAGAAAACGGCGTCGCCAATCGGGAGTGTCTATGGGAGAGGTTGTTGAACCGTCGTTGTAGTTAGACGGGGTTGTACTGATTTGGGCTCATATTTTGGAACGGCTCCATGGCGTATGGTGACATGCCATCCCAAAGATTTTTTTTGCCAACTGTGAGCAGTGACGGAGTCTTCCTATGATTGTCGTCGAATAGTAGGTGATGATTGTGGATCCAACAATAGCCTCTTCAATAAGCTCGGGTGACCACCAGTGTGGCTAGATTCCGAGTCATCTTCAATCCTTCTTCATCGGTGCAATGATGGTTAGAGAGTTGTACCGAGGACCGTGCTCTATTGTCGCCTTGTTCTCCCCACTGTGTCGACCTCGCTTGTGGAAGATGGAGATCACCGATGCAAATGCCTTCATGATGCCTTGTTCAACCTCCGCATGGGAGGCCCTTGTTCCCTTGTACGTCGTCGGTAAAGTTACCATTCGAGACACTACTCCTCGTGTATATGATGAAGTCGTTGCTGAAAGTGCATGTAGTCTCATGTGCCGCTTTGTTAATTGATAGGAATCGCTATGAACTAATAGTTTTATATTAATGCCCTGTTTGGTTCGGCTGTGGATTTCTAAAATCTGCTGTGGAAAAACAGTTGTGGAAAATATGATGTGAAAAAGATGTAGGTCATTTGGCAAACCAGTTGATACAGCTTTTTCAGATTTTGGCCCGCAGCGGAATCAGATTTTGAAAAGCACGTCCTGGGCTGCTTCCGCTTTTGATTCAGATTTTGGCAGCGGATTTCTGGAATCGGATTCTGCTGGGTTCGCCCTTTGGTTCAGATTCTGCTGCGCGGCAGCGGAATCCGTCGATAAAAGCTAAACCAAACAGGGCATAAGATGTATTTGAAGGTGTTGTAGTCGTGGATTTTAATCCTACTGAAGGTCCCACCTTCTATCCTACGTGGAGCACTAAACAAGCAGTCAACACATGTCAAGACAGTCTAAGAATAGCCCAAGCAACCCCTCATGGGACCAAGCAGGCCACCCCGGTCAACGGAAGTCTATGCAAGGCTTCATCGTCAACAAGTCAAAGGGAGAAGACTACATAAAAGAATAAGTCAAAGAAGAAGACACGGGAACAAAGAAGCCCAAGCAAGGAAGGATCCTCATAGTGTATGGATTCTCCTCTTAATGGGCTACAACTCACCTCCTGGCACAACAAGGAGCACATGGGCTAAAGGGTAGAAAATTCCTTGTACTACCCTCCCACGGTCCCACCTCCTTACTTCAAGGGTAGGCTTATCATTTGTCAAGGACCCCTAGGCTACATAAGGCCCCCATGTGTTGAAATATGCCCTATATGCAATAATAAATGTTATTATTTATTTTCAAGTTTGTAATTAATGTTTATGTTTAAGGGGATGGTGCACTTTGGGGTTCATCAAAAGTCAACCGTAGCAGGGTGATTATAAAAGACAACTTATAAGTCCATTGGAAAGGTATGACAAGGGACTAGATAGCTTGAGACATGGATTTGCTCCTTTGACGATGGAAAGCTATCCTTAGGGTCATCTCAGTGTGATGCTAATCATCATTGTCTGGCCAGACACAACATGACTTGCTCACGGGGTTGCCGGAACACGGGAGCGAGAAAAGAGAACAACAACTGGTAACGAGAAAACTAACATAGTGATCAAGTTGTTGGTCACAAGTGAAAGGATCGATATGGTCGACTAGAGGGGGGTGAATAGGCGACTACCAGTTTTTATCTCTTTTAAAAAATTAGGCTTGACAATAAAATAGGTTTTCTAGATATGTAACTAGGTGGACAACCTATATGACAAGCACAACAACAAGCACAAGAACAAACACAATATAAGATTGCACAAAGTAAAGGTTAGAAATTACCACAAGTGGAGTCGATGGAGAAGAGGATGTGTTACCGAAGTTCCCTCCTTTAGGGGGAGGTACGTCCCTATTGGAGACGTGTGGAGGACAATGCTCCCCAAGAAGCCACTAGGGCAACTGTATTCTTCTCACGCCCTTGCACAATGCAAGGTGCCATGATAACTAGTGGTGCCCCTGAAGGCGGCGACCGAGCCTTTACAAACAAGGTTGGGGCTCTCTCGACAACTTAATTGGAGGCTCACAACAAAACCACAAAGCTTCACCACAACGGAATGTGGCTCTGAGCTGACCTCTTCTGTCTATGGTGCTAAAACACCCAAGAGTAACAAGATCTACAAGGGATTAGTGGGGGGAATCAAATATCTCATGGTGGAAGTGTAGATCGAGGCCCTCTCCTTCAAATCCTAGAAGAACAACAAGATTTGATGGCTAGGGAGACTAATTGGGCGAAAATGAGCTTTAGGGGAAAAATGGAGCTTGGGGGATGAGAGGTGGGTCTTCTTGAGAAAGAAGACCCTCTTTATATAGTGGGGTTTCAAATCCAACCGTTATCTGCTCTACCCACACTTAAGCGATACCACCATTCTAGGGAGCGGTACTACCGCTTCGAGCGGTAGTTTTCACTGTAGCCTAGGAGTACATCAAGTACTGGTGCGGTAATGCCACCGGAGCGGTACTGCCATCCATCAAGGTGGTACTACCGCAACTTATTGATTGATCTTTTCTTGTCTACATTATGTCATCTTGCTTATTGTGTTACTCTGTTTATCATGGACTTAATACTTTGTGATGCATGCTATAGCGGTCTTGGGTGAAGTAATAGTAGTAGATGCAATTGGATTAACAGTCTACTTGCCAAAGACGTAGTGCCTATGTGGGATTATGCCATGAATGATTGATAACCTACAAGTGCACAGGGTTTAGTTGTAGCCTTTTCAAAGTAAGAGTACCGATCCCACATGGAGCACAGGAATCAGACTTTTGCCTCTTGTAGAGAACTATGTATTTTTGTGCATGCAAACAATTGTAGACTTAAAGCAGAATGAGGGCAAATAAAAATGATTGTTGAGTAGTGTTTGTAACTGTAACTAAACAACATAAAAAGTAAATGAAGTGCGAGGATTGTGATGACTAGTTAAACAATAGAATAAAAAGCACGCTCTCAGGGAGTCCGGAATCCCCATTGGTATGTTTCTAACACACATATGCATAAGCATAGTATATACCGGATACTTGAGCCACTGTTGATGATTATGCTGGGCGGAGCTGGGTATAGTACACGTTCTACTCATGGTAGACTTCGTGCCACGCATGCCACCATCATAGTCTCCCCAGAGGGTTACAACTCATGATAGTTAAGGGTTTCCCCGTGGACGCGGCCTCTCTAAGGGTTCTCCATAATTCCCCGGTCAATTGCAAAGACTAGGAGGGGCATGCTTTTACTGTCACCTTGAATCCCCCGCGTCCTAAACCTTTACAATGACAATGATATACTTCATGGCCATAAGGCACAAATGCTGAGTGGGGCCCCTTCACAACATTCACGAAGTTATTAAACTAATCATTCAACAGAGGATCTCATATCCACAATAAACGTTTCAGATCCTACACATACCAAGGTTCATCCATATCCCCAAGAACTTAGGGTCTACTCACACATGAGGGCAACAAACATCATGACAATGGTAATGAAATACATGGATGAGAGATTCAAATGATACACTGAAGGATCCACTAGGGTTCTTTATGTTGTAGATGATAAGGATGTGGATGATAATGATGTACTGGATGATGATGATGATGGTTGAGGGAGTCCTGGATTAGGGGGTGTTCGGGTAGCCGGACTATACCTTCAGCCGGACTCCTAGACTATGAAGATACAAGATTGAAGACTTCGTCCTGTGTCCGGATGGGACTTTCCTTGGCGTGGAAGGCAAGCTTGGCGATGCGGATATTCAAGATCTCCTACCATTGTAACCGACTCTGTGTAACCCTAACCCTATCTAGTGTCTATATAAACCGGAGGGTTGTAGTCCGTAGGACATCAACTCCATATAAAACAATCATACCATAGGCTAGCTTCTAGGGTTTAGCCTCCTTGATCTCATGGTAGATCTACTCTTGTACTACCCATATCATCAATATTAATCAAGCAGGAGTAGGGTATTACCTCCATCGAGAGGGCCCGAACCTGGGTAAAAACATCGTGTCCCTTGTCTCCTGTTACCATCCGGCCTTGACGCACAGTTCGGGACCCCCTACCCGATATCCGGCGGTTTTGACACCGACATTGGTGCTTTCATTGAGAGTTCCTCTGTGCCATCGCAATTAGGAAGGATGCCTCCTCCCGTCTTTAAAGACGGCGCCGTTGCTAAGGGAGCCTTGGCTGTCGGCCAAACTCTCCGGCTAGGTGGTTTCCTCATGACAGCCTGTTCGGCTGTTGCGTCGACGGTGACCTCTCGGGTCATCAAAAGCAACCTACACGTCAGCTTGGAGCTCGTAGAGCAGCTAGATCCAATGGAGCTCTCTTCCGTAAATGAGCTCTTGGATTGCATCGCCGCCCTGGGGGTCGCTACGGATTACGACCAGGTTGGGCTTAAACCCGATCTAAGAGAAATTAACTCTTCCCAAGCCACCCACCACGTTCCCGTGGTAGAGGCGCGGTGCGGCGACCCTTCATCTATTTTAAGGACTAGCTACGTTCGAATTTCCGACCCCTCCAAGCCGGACACCCGCGGAGGGGAGGATGTAACTCAAGACATGAGCTTAGGATCAGGCAACGGGCTAGATTCATTGGACAACATCCAAGAATCCGAACTTTAGAGTTCGGAAACTCTTCGGCCTCCGAATCTTGGATTGGGTGAGGTTTCAGATTTAACGACACCCGCCCACCCGAACATAAGCGATCTCTCCCAAATCAGGCTGAGGCCCGAGGAAATAGTACATCATTACTGGGCCAGATTCCTCCTGGTTATGAACAGGATAAAGGATTGCCGCGAGGAAGACGCAATCTCAATTTTCTACAGTAATTGCACGGATGAGGGAATCCTTAACACCGTAAGTCGTCGTGATATTACACGCTTCGCTGACTTGGCGTCCATAGTACAAAAATACTGTGCGATGGAAAGCGCCTGGAAAACCGAAATAAAATTTTAGGATAATCCAGCCTTGAATAGTAATCCCATCCGAACTAAGAGGGTGCATCATCATAGGACACCCGGGATAAACACCAAAAAGCCAAAACCCTCTACAGGGCATGGAACCGTACTGGAAAGGTGGCTTGATGGACCCTGTAGAATTCACAGTACAGAGGACGCCACACCAACTCACAGCCTTAGAGCATGTTGGATACTCCGGAAGGTGGCCAAAATTGGCGAGGACCTCCTAATTCTGGAGGCCGCAGAAAGCCAGCCCGAGGACACCAGTACCGTTCTCACAGTCTTCGAGACTTTCGCATCAAACAATATGCGAAAAAGAACACTCCACAGCCTCGCCGAAGTCTATCAAGTTGCAACAATAAATCCATGGAGCGACACTGCTATCACCTTCAACGCAAGTGACGAACCTAGATTCCGAACAGCCCGAGCACCAGCCGCATTGGTCCTTAGTCCCATAGTGGACGGCTTTCGCCTCACCAAGGTGCTCATGGATGGAGGCAGCGGACTGAACCTCATTTATGAGGAAACCCTTCAAAAAATGGAAATAGACTGGAACCGCATCGAGCGAAGCAGCACAACCTTTAGAGGAATAATCCCCAGTCGGGAAGCGCGCTGCATAGGAAAAATCACACTAGATGTGGTATTCGGCACGCCGGATAATTACAGGTCCGAAGAAGTCACGTTTCAGGTGGCCCCGTTCAAAAGCGGATATCACGCTTTACTAGGGCGGGAAGCATTCACAATCTTCCAAGCAATACCCCATTACGGGTACTTGAAGCTTAAGATGCCCGGGCCGAACGGAATTATCACTCTAGCTAGTGATCCGGACATAGCACTCCGCGCCGAAAACAAGACGGCCGCATTAGCCCTTGAGGCACTATCCGAAGCCTTAGCGGCCGAGGAACTGACTGCGCTGCGCTCCACGGTTAACAGGGATGATGTGATACTCGACAAGAGATCGAAATCCACATCCTTCAAGCCAGCTGACGAAATAGTCAAATTCCAGGTCCATCCAACGGACCCCAATAAAACAGCTTCCATCGGGGCACGACTGAACCCTGATGTAGACGCCGCACTGCGAGAGTTCCTACGAGAGAACTGGGACATTTTCGCCTGGCACCCTTCAGACATGCCAGGGATCCCACACAGGCTGGCCGAACACAGCTTAAATATCCTAAAAGGATTCAAACCTGTCAAACAAGCCCTTCGACGTTTTTCCGAACCCAAGAGACATGCTATGGGAGAGGAGCTAGCCAAGCTATTGGAGGCCGGATTCATTAGAGACATAAAACATCCGGACTGGCTAGCAAACCTGGTGACGGTACCAAAGAAGGACAAATCCTGGCGCCTGTGTGTCAATTTTAAAGACCTTAACAAGGCTTGCCCAAAGGATCCCTTCCCCCTCCCCCGTATCGATCAAATTATTGATGCCACCGCAGGACACGATTCGTTGTGTTTCCTTGACGCATACTCCGGTTACCATCAAATCAAGATGGCAGAATCAGACCAAGCCGCAACAGCATTCGTCACACCATACGGCCCATTCTGCTTCAACACAATGCCCTTCGGGCTGAAAAACACCGGTGCAACATATCAGCGGATGATCCAGACATGTCTGGCAAACCAGATCGGCAAAACAGTGGAGGCGTATGTGGATGATGTGGTCGTCAAATCAAGACATGTCGAATCTCTAGTAGACGACTTGAGGCTTACATTCGATAACCTCCGAAAATATGACATCAAGCTCAACCCAGAAAAATGCGTCTTTGGCGTTCCAGCCGGAAAGCTCTTGGGCTTCATTGTATCCGGTAGAGGAATTGAAGCAAATCCAGCCAAGATCCAAGCTTTGTCACAATTGGATATCCCAAAGGACCTCAAATAAATACAAAAATTAACCGGATGCGTGGCGGCTTTAAGCCGCTTCAGCTCCCGCTTGGGAGAAAAGGCACTACCCCTCTATCGCCTCCTTCGGCGCACCGAACACTTCGAGTGGACGGATGCCGCCACGGCCGGACTCGATGAAATAAAAGCCATATTGGCAACAAACCCAGTCCTGGCCGCGCCGAACACCGGCGAACCAATGTTATTGTACATTGCAGCAACACATCAAGTTGTCAGCGCAGTGCTCGTTGTCGAGCGGGAAACGGATGGACACAAATCCCCCCTTCAAAGGCCGGTCTACTACGTGTCCACTGTCCTCACCCCATGCAAATCACGGTACCCACATTATCAAAAGATTGCATACGCGGTATTCATGGCATCCCGGAAGCTACGACACTACTTTCAGGAGTGGTCCATAACAGTAGCCTCGGAAGTACCACTCAACGATATTATCAACAACCGCGATGCAACGGGCCGGATTGCAAAATGGGCCATCGAGCTTCTCCCGTTCGATATAACCTATAAGCCATGGCGAGCTATTAAATCGCAAGTTTTGGCCGACTTCGTCGCAGAATGGACAGAGGCCGAGCTCCCTAAAGAGTATGTCACATATTCAAACTGGATTATGCATTTCGACGGCTCCAAAATGTTGGCCGGACTGGGAGCTGGCGTCGTCCTGACGTCCCCCACAGGAGACACAGTCCAATATGTGCTCCAGATCATGTACACAGATTCCAACAATGCAGCCGAATATGAGGCCCTCCTACATGGTCTCCGGATAGCAGTATCCATGGGTATCCAGCGCCTAGAGGTACGCGGGGATTTAAACCTCACGATATCCCAAATAAATGGAGACTTCGACGCCAAGGACCCAAAAATGGCAGCTTACCGCAATGCCGTCCTAAAAATGTCAGCTAGGTTCGAAGGGCTGGAGTTTCACCATATAGCCAGAGAAAACAATCAAGCAGCGGACGTCCTGGCACGCATCGGAGCAAAACGCGATGCAGTCCCCCCCCCCCCCAACATCTTTTTGGAAAGGTTGTTCAAGCCATCCGTAGCATGGGAGGGGGAACCCGCAAATAACAGCCCGGACCCAGCCGCACCACTCGACGCCGAATAATCTGACATAATTGGAGGCTCTGCCAATGAAATTACACCTTCAGCCCACGTAATAATGGCGGTTATCGCCCCGCGGACAGAACCATTCCTAGCCTACCTTACTAGGCAGGAATTCCCGGAGGACCAAAACGAGGCCCACTGCATAGTGCGGCGATCTAAAGCCTATAGAGTCCATGAGGGAGAGCTTTATAAGAAAAGCACTACCGGAGTCCTTCAAAGGTGCATCTCCGAAGAGGAAGGGCAGAACCTTCTGGCTGAAATTCATGCCAGACTCGGTGGTCACCACGCCGCTGCTCGGTCCCTTGTTAGCAAGGCTTTCCGTACAGGCTTTTATTGGCCGACGGCCCGGGCAGACGCTCGGGACCTAGTCCAACGATGCGTTGGTTGCCAACTTTTTGCCAACCAAAGCCATATGCCACCCACCGCACTCCAAACTATAACCATCACATGGCCTTTTGCGGTCTGGGGGTTTGACATGGTCGGACCCCTTAAAGGTGGGACCCATAGGAAAAAATACTTACTGGTCATGGTGGATAAGTTCACCAAATGGATAGAAGCCAAGCCTGTTAAAATGGCCGAATCCGGACCTGTGATAGACTTCATATCCGGGGTTGTACACCGTTATGGCGTACCCCACAGCATCATAACCGATAACGGTACAAACTTTACCGCCGACGAGGTAAAACTCTGGTGCAAAAACATGGGCATCAAGCTCGATTATGCTTCCATCTATCACCCACAAACCAACGGCCAGGTCGAACGTGCAAATGGTCTTATCATGAGTGGCATTAAACCCAGACTGGTGTGGTCCCTCAAGGAATCTAACACGCACTGGGTAGAGGAGCTCGACTCCGTGCTATGGGGGCTGCGGACCACGCCAAATCGCACCACTGGATACACACCATTTTTTATGGTGTACGGCGCAGAGGCAGTTCTGCCCTGCGACATAATTCATGACTCACCTAGAGTGCGCATGTATGAAGAAAGAGAAGCCGAGCTCGATCGGCAGGACAACTTGGACGCCTTGGAGGAGGAGCGTGCCGTGGCAAAAGCCCGTTCCGCATTTTATCAACAGCAGGCCCGAAGATATCAAAGCAGAGAAGTACGGGACAAAAATTACAATGTTGGCGAACTAGTTCTACGCCTGCCGGATAAGAAAAAGGACAAACTCAAGCCCAAGTGGGAAGGTCCATTCATAATCGACCAAGTCCTGACTGGTGGGGCGTACCGCCTGTGAGATGCGTCGGATAACCGACTCGAGCCGAACCCATGGAACGCCACCCGTCTCCGAAGATTCTATGCCTAGTGTCGGACTCTATGTTCGTCTCCTTCCTCTGTCCATTTTTTGCATTTTTCTGTCTTACATTTCTCTCCTTCCCCTCTTTTCTTTTATAGCCCTTAAAGGCTCATCTAGTGACGCGCCACTCGCGCTCATTAAACTTGGGGGATTCTTTAACAGAAGCTTATTTATACGGGCTTCACGCCCAACACATGCGTCAAACTTCCGCATGTACCTTTTTCTTCACCATTATATGCATCGATGTGACTTAAGTTTTGGCCAAGCTGGGTTGCCTCGCTCCTGTGCTTACCCCTACGTTCCCGATTGTTCGGCTAGGCGGTAAAGGGAGCACCTCTGTGATTGTTACTGCCGGGTCAGCCGGATGTGTACCTCAGACTGGGTGAAGCCGAAAGCTAGCGTTCTTAAGGGAATATTCGGTCGGTGAAATAAAATATGATCTTTTTACTCATTTTATGCGCCCCCAGATGCTTTTTTCTGCATCTTTTCACGCAGTTCGGACATGCACTTTAGGGCATGCCTCCCAGCGAAAGGAACCCCTAACGGAACTATTCTCTCTGGAAGATGTTTCTTACTAACCATGTAATATAACATAACTAGTTGGACACTTGTCTGATAAAGCACTAATGACCCCTACGCCTGGTCTCCACGCATACCCCGGTTCTTATATAACCGCTATGGTATTCGGACACACTCCGGACCGTCAGGTCCCGAGGTTGAAGCGAAAAGGTCGGCAACGACAAACGATCTACAATCCGGCTAGAAGGCATTACACATGTCAATTCAAAATTACATAGTCATTCTTACTAATTGTATTCCTCTTCTATACCATCTAACATGCTGTCTAATTTACAGTCCTGCTGGGAATACTTCGCGGCCAACTCTACTTGGTCGTATACTAAGCTTACAGGGATCTCCTTCCCGTCAGGCCCCACTGGTCCGACCTCGGCCATGTGGTTTGGGTCAAACTTCGTAAAACGGGTCTTCACCATGGCCCAGGCCTCCCTAGCGCCTTGTCGGCAGGCCGATATCTTCCACAACTGGAAGAGCCGCCGAGCTCCCTTCAGCTTCTCCGCAAGCTCTCCAAGGCCCTCGGGCATGGAGTGGGCAGGCCATAAGGCTTGGGCAACGCCTCGCATTGCCTGCCGAATTCGCTCGTGCAGTTGCAAGAGTTCGGGAAGAAGGTCACCCGTAGGACTGGGCATCTGCTCCGCAGGACGACCTATGAGCATACCTACAGACATTACTCTATTAGTCGACTTCCTCGCCGAACTCTTTTTTCAAAGTTCGTTCAAGCACTTACTAAATATGCCGCGTCGAAGCCGTTGATTCTCCTTCGTGGAGTCCGACAGCTGGCCACGAACATCTTTAAGTTCGACGTCTAGCTTGGTGTTGGCATCCTGAAGATCATTCTTCTCTCGCCTCACCTTTGTCAACGTACTCTCACCGGCCTTTAGCCGGCGTAAGAGTTGTTGCTTTTCCGGATCGAGTCCGGCGCCATCTGCAATATGATTTGTCAGATTTGCACCCACACCGCACAATACTAATCTTTCAAAGTGTATCTTACCTGAGGGGGTCTCTTTGGGCTCCCCTGCTGCGGCTAGTGCAGCCTCTAGTTGGGCCTTGCACTTTTCCAGCTCCTGGGATAGTACGGTATTCTTCTCTGTAAGAACCTACATATTAAATGATCCTTAAATCAGTTGCTCTAACTGTTTCAAGTCTCGGGGGCTACTGGTATATATATATTTGACCAAAATTTTGTTACCCGTATGTCTTTTACATACTGCTCCGTGGCTCTGGCTAAACCATTTTGAGCGGCACGGAGGTACGCATCTCCCGAATTAAAGGCATCTAAAGCCTCTTGGGAGAAACAAGCGTCGCGTAGAACTGCCCGATGACGCCTATGGTTCATGGCACTCTCCACTTCAGAATTTGTGGCGGACAGCCTGTCCACATCCTTTGTCGAAGGAGCATCCGGTGCGTGCCTTGTGCTCGCCTCCGCTTCCTGGCCAGACGTTGGAGCCTGGCTGGTGGAGGCGTGATTGGCAACCTCTCCGGATGTAGTCCGGCGAGGTTTCTTCGTTCTAAAGATAGCACGAACGTTAATATGCCCTGACAGAATAACACCAGGGAAACAGAGGGTGTGCTATACCTTTGCGCGGGCATCTCAGTCCGGACTACATTCCTTTTTGCCCCACGGGGCCCTGCGGCCCCTCGTTGGCTAGCTGCCGCAGGTTCGGCCTCCCGCCTCGGAAATCTCCCCTGCAAAGCACGGTTGTCGTCAGAAACACCAGAATATGTGAGAATGGAATCTCTCTCAAGGGAATGAGACTCCAGTTTCTGTCACCTGGGAGGCCGGGATTAACCCCGGGTAATCAGCCATAATGGCTACCAAGGTATTGTCCTTGCTTAGCTGATGGAACACCCCGTCGATAAGCTCCACCGATATGTCCGGATCCTCTTCGGAGTCCGGATCGAGGGACTGTTCTGGGTCCTCGGGCTGTGGAGGGCGGCTGTTTATATCCTTTACCTCCTGTCGCAGTTCCTGCATTGAAGTCATTAGACTACATATCTAACCGCGGGAGTATAAAACAAACGGGCAAGCGCAATTGTTCACTTACCCAACTTGGAGGATCGTACATAGTAAATCCGGCCCGCGGGTTGACGCGGAGGAATTCCTCCTTTTCTCCCTTGTACAAAGAGGATAAGATCTTTACTAGGGCGGCGGCTGAGGCCGGCCCCTTACGACCATAACGGGTGGCATCGTCCTCCCCGTTGAAATCCCACATGGGGTGGCCTCTATATTGAAGCGGCTGCACCCCCCGCATAATGCATGCGGCCATGACTCCAATCATGGTTAGTCCGGAATGAGCCAACAGTCTTATCCGTCTCATCAGGTAAAGGACGTCTCTGTTGCTTTCTCTCTGAGAGCTTCACGGACGCCAGCTCAAGCGTTTCTTCAATGGAGCACTGTTGAACTCAGGGAGACCGACCCGGATAGGGTCCGGTAGCGGGACATCATCTATGTAAAACCATTCTGAAGGCCAGTCCTCGGACGCCTTCTTTGGGGTTCCGGATAGGTATCCGGTCCCGGCGATGCGCCATACTTCGGCTCCGCCCACTTGGTATATAGACCCTTCTTCAGAACGGGGCACCAGGAAGAATAACCTCTTCCACAGCGCGAAATGAGCCTCAACGCCTAAAAATAGCTCGCAAAGGGCGACGAAACCCGCAATATGTAATACGGAGGCGGGCGTGAGATTGTGCAGCTAGAGGCCGTAGAACTCTAGAAGCCCGTGGAGAAATGGATGAATTGGAAATCCCAGTCCCCTCATTAGATAGGGGACGAGGCACACCCGCTCTCCTTTAGAAGGATTGGGGGTGCTCTCCGCTTATTTTCCGCCATTGTAGGTGGCAAGACCGTCTCGGATCGGGACCATGTATGCCTGAGGGAGAAATCCCTTGGCCTGAAGCGACACTAACTCGCTATGCGGGATGGTGCAACTCTCCCAGTCCCCGGTTTTGGGACCGGAGGGGCGATGGGAGGAGCTGTGACGGCTGGTCATGTTGGAATGGACCTTTGCTAGAAGCGCTCTGATGATAACTCGCGGAGAGGAGAAGATGTGGTTCGGACCTAAACCCCCATCCCGTTAAATAGGCGGCTCATTTATACGGCTAGGGGTGTGGATGTAAAAACACCCCGGCTTTTCGCATTCGTTTGACACATGGAAGACGGCCATTATTGGGCATGGAAGCCGAGGAGCACTATATTACGAAAATCGGACATTATTCCTACAGGTACACAGGATTTGGAGAAGAACCCGCCTTGCAATGCCGAACAATCTGCGCGCCGGACTCGTCGTCATTGAAGCCTGGTTCGGGGGCTACTGAGGGAGTCCTAGATTAGGTGGTGTTCGGGTAGCCGGACTATATCTTCAGCCGGACTCATGGACTATGAAGATACAAGATTGAAGACTTCGTCCCGTGTCCGGATGGGACTTTCCTTGGCGTGGAAGGCAAGCTTGGTGATGCAGATATTCAAGATCTCCTACCATTGTAACCGACTCTGTGTAACCCTAACCCTATCCGGTGTCTATATAAACCGGAGGGTTGTAGTCCGTAGGACATCAACTCCATATACAACAATCATACCATAGGCTAGCTTCTAGGGTTTAGCCTCCTTGATCTCGTGGTAGATCTACTCTTGTACTACCCATATCATCAATATTAATCAAGCAGGAGTAGGGTATTACCTCCATCGAGAGGGCCCGAACCTGGGTAAAAACATCGTGTCCCTTGTCTCCTGTTACCATCCAACCTTGACGCACAGTTCGGGACCCCCTACCCGAGATCCGCCGGTTTTGACACCGACAATGGTGATGACGTTGTCCTCTTTCGCGGTGAGAAGGATCCCCTCCTTCTCCTTGCCAATCCCTCCTCCGGATGAACTCTGGAGGCTAAGGTTCTGTCTTCTGGATGAGTTTCTGGTGTCTCTGGGCGTCTGATTCACGATCCAATTCGACGGGGTGAAAGTACTTGATCCAGTGACGGCGGCCTTGTGCCATACGACCGCTCATACGGGCGCTTGTGGTCGTATGGAACACCATGTTTCATGCTGAAAATGCAATGACATCCATTCCTATGGCCTTCTTGATTAATTCTTTTTTGAAAAGTGATCATCACCTTAAATATGTGATTCCACCACCATTTCTGGGGATTTTCTCCATTAAATGACAATTGATCCAAAAGACGTTACCTGGGTGACTATCAACGAAAATAAGTGCGCGAACACAGTAAAGTTCCACAAAGCCTACTACATAGGCACAAAATACTTAGTAAAAACATCACATAAATTGGACTCATCAACTCCCCCAAGCTTTAGTCTTGCTCATCCTCGAGAAAGTACCATGGCTTGTAAAAACAAGGTCAGCCTTGTGTTTATGAGATACGGATATGTAGAAGCATGATTCCATTACTGTTCTAAAGGAACACTTTGAGATAAGTGATTTGTAACAAATGGTAGCTCATATTCACCATGATAATATCATGCGGACATCCACCTTTCATCGCTCAGTTTTATTGTGATAAGGTAACAACTTCGTATCTTAGTTCATCGTTGTTTCAACTGGGCAAGCAGTTATTCTCCTCCTCTTATTCTTTTCATGAATTTATATTCTTTATATAATTGAGTCTCCTGTCACTGAGACATGCTAAAGGTTCATCTCATCTTTTTGTATTATATGCAAGCCAAACATGAATCTCGACAAGACTCATTTTACAAGAGCACGTTTTAATCTTTAGGAGGATTAATCTCTTTGATTTCCCTTTTGTAAGTTGAAACCTTCAATGAATTAGCATATATAGTCATTTCATCTTCTTTCAAAAAATTTAACAACTCCAATGTGGAGGACTTATAATCATCATGAAGGTAATCATGTGCTGCTATTTAGATAACAAAAATCATCAATTATGTTCTCAATTTAGCAATAATGGTCTCACGATCAAGATATGCATATACTCACCGGAAAGGATCATCCCTTATTCAAGAGAAAAAAATGATAGTTCAACTTTATTGAAAGTAAATACTAATCTCAACTTGCAGAAAGCAAATTGATATGTCCATTTTGCATCATGTTTTTATGTTGATATTTATTGCATTATGGGCTGTTATTACACTTTATGGTGCAATTCTCATACCTTTTCTCTCTTATTTTACAAGATTCGCATGAAGAGGGAGAATGCCGGCAACTGGAACTCTAAACCAAAAAGAAGAAAATCTGAGATCCCTATTCTGCACAACTCCAAATGTCCTAAAACTTTACGGAGAATTATTTTGGAATATATAAAAAATATTGGGCGAAGAAATACCAGGAGGGGACCCACCAGGTGGCCACAAGCCTAGGGGGCACGCCCTACCCCTAGGACGCGCCCCCTGAGCTTGTGGGCCCCCTGGCTAGCCTCTGGTGCCCATCTTATGCTATATGAAGGGTTTTAACCTAGAAAAAATCAAGGCAGAACCTAGGCGGAAGCAATCTAGGGCTCCGGCGGAGCGATTCTGCCAGGGAAACTTCCCTTCGAGAGGGGGAAATCGAAGCCATATCATCACCAACGATCCTCTCACCGTGGGAGGACCAATCTTCATCAACATCTTCACCAGCACCATCTCATCTCAAACCCTAGTTCATCTCTTGTATTCAATCTTTGCCTCAAAACCTCATATTGGTACATATGGGTTGCTAGTAGTGTTGATTACTCTTTGTAGTTGATGCTAGTTGGTTTATTTGGTGGAAGATCATATGTTCAAATCCTTAATGATATTCAATACCCCTCTGATCTTGAACATGAACATGCTTTTTGAGTGGTTACTTTTGTTCCCGGGGACATGGGAGAAGTCTTGTTATAAGTAATCATGTGAATTTGGTATTCGTTCGATATTTTGATGAGATGTATGTTGTCTTTCCTCTAGTGATGTTATGTGAACGTCGACTACATGACACTTCACCATGATTTGGGCCTAGGAGAAGGCATTGGGAAGTAGCAACTAGATGATGGGTTGCTAGAGTGACAAAAGCTTAAACCCTAGTTTATGTGTTGCTTCGTAAGGGGCTGATTTGGATCCACATGTTTAATGCTATGGTTAGATTTATCTTAATTCTTCTTTCGTAGTTGCAGATGGTTGCAAGAGGGGTTAATCATAAGTGGGAGGCTTGTCCAAGTAAGGACAGCACCCAAGCAGCGGTCCACCCACATATCAAATTATCAAAGTAACGAACGCAAATCATATGAGCATGATGAAAACTAACTTGACGATAATTCTCATGTGTCCTTGGGAGTTCTTTGCTTTATATAAGAGTTCATCCAAGCTTGGCCTTTGCTATAAAAAGGATTGTGCCACCTCGCTGCACCTTTGTTACACTTGTTACTTGTTACTCGTTACGAATTACCTTGCCACCAAACTATTTGTTACTTATATTTCAGTTTTTGCAGAGAATACCTTGCTGAAAACCGTTTGTCATTTCCTTATGCTCCTCACTGGGTTCGACACTCTTACTTATCAAAAGGACTATGATTGATCCCCTATACTTGTGGGTCATCGGAAATGCATAAAAGTAAATATACAAAGTGCATGTGAATCTCCCTCAAGCTTACAATCAAGTCGGGGAGATCCAGGAACTAAGCATTATATGCTCACTCCTAGGAATCTTGGAAGGCAGTGCAGATGCTTTTGAGTTTCTTCTTCATCCCCTTGATCACGCCTCGCTGATCATCCACAACCTGGGTTAAAAACTCAAGTTGTGCAGTGTTGTTATTAAGAGCTTCAATCAAAAGCCTGACCTTATGAAGAAGACCATCTACCCTTGCTTCCAAGTCTTTACTCACCAACTAGTAAGAATCAATTTCATCTCCATTCACATTAACACAAGACTTTGAAACTTTCTCCAATTCCCTGATCTTTTCCTTCATCTCCTCTGGGATCGGCACCTCCTTTCCCCACTCAGCTTGAGGAGGCCCTAGAGGAAATAATGGAATAGATCCACGGATATTGAATTGATAGGGATTAGGAGGATACTCATCTGGAGTTGTATCATCATCTCCTTCTTTTGCTTGTTCTTCCTATTTGATCTCGACCTTCTCGTCAAGGTCCTTCTTCTCCGGACGTGGTTCCTCCTTGAGGCTTAGATTCCTCAATATTTCCCATCCTGAGGGCATGCCATCATCCAAGTTGGGGAAGGGGATGATGCAAGCACATGTGGATGAGGCCTTGTTGCTCATGGTGGCGGCCGGACTCGTGATTTGTAAATCTAAAAGCTTTTTGGTGGAGAAGGGAAGCAAAAGAGATGTGAGATTAAATGGTTTAGAGCTTCATGCCCCTTCCCTCCTTATAAAGTCTAAGCTTACAAGTAATCACAAGAGCAAGGATAAAAATTTAGTTATAAAGAAATTAGAACAAAATCGGGAAGGGATCTTGAAAACAGACTAAAAGGCGATCTTCCATAGGGCGCTCGCGCTCGTATGGCCGATCATTTGGCCTACTACCAAGAGCCTCTTTTTTTATTACTTGTTGTGATGGTAAGATCATGAGAGCGACTATACGGGCGCTCGCGGTCATTTGGTACACCGTCGTTTATTCTGTGATTTTCTCCTCCGATGAGGACAACTCAAATGACCGCTCAAACGGGCATTGGCATCCGCATGAAACACCGTCTTTTCTTTCTGAAATTGTTACCACTTCGGTCTTCCATCCATGCGACAGCCTGAACGGGCGCCTTCGGTTGTTTGGAAGGCCGTCTTTCTTCCTGTTGGTTGCAGTGTCAGCTTCTCCCTTAGAAAATTTTCCTCCTTGTTAAAGGTTAGTGACAAAGCTCCCCACTAATGAGTTTTTTTTCAACTTTTCATACTTATGTTTTAACAGGACTAAGGAAATAAAATCCTAATTTCTAGACTTGTATTTACATCAGTTTTGCTGGGTATTATTTCATACCCTTGTTCTCCTTCCGATGGGCTTCGATTTTCTCAAGGGTGAGAAAACTTACCTCTTCCACTTCTCGGTCTTCCTTTTGTTCATCTGCAAGGTAAAGCTTCAAGCGTTGCCCGTTCAAAATCCATGGTCCATCTTTCCCTCCTTTTAGCCTAATAACACCGGAGTTATATACATCTTCTATCTCATAGGGTCCTTCCCAACGGGACCTGAGCTTCCCTAGAAACAACTTTAGACGGGAATTAAATAGGAGGACCTTCTCCCCAGCAGTGAAAGTTTGTTTTAGTATCTTACCATCGTGCCACATCTTAGCCTTCTCCTTGAACAATCTTGCACTCTCATAAGCACTATTATGAAGCTCTCCTAAAGCATGTATATCTAGCAATCTTTTCTCTCCAGCTTCCTTGAAATTAAAAATTAATATTCTTGATAGCCCAAAAAGCCTTATGCTCTAGCTCTAAATGTAAATGACAAGCCTTACCATACACCATCTTATATGGTAACATCCCCATGTGATTCTTGTAGGTGGTGCAGTGTGCCCAAAGTGTTTCATTTAATTTACCCGCCCAGTCTTTTCTGGATTTCTGCACCATCTTCTGCAATATAGTTTTTATCTCCTGGTTTGAGAGTTCCACTTGACCACTGGTTTGTCGATGATATGGGGAAGCTAATCGGTTTACGGAGTATCCTTCCGAAATTTCCTTGTATAAAATGAGATCCACCATTGTGATAAGAATTTTAGGAACTCCAAACCTTGGCAAGATGATGTCATTTATCATCTTCAATGAAGTACCCATCTGCATGTTTAGTCGGTAAGGTTTCAACCCACTTGGTAACATAATCTACAGCCACAAGAATATGATTGTAGCCATCCGAAATAGGAAAAGGTCCCAAATAGTCCAATCCCCAAACATCAAAGTGTTCATAGACTAACCTATAATTCATGGGCATTTATTGCCTTCTGATACATCTCCAATGTTTTCTATAATTTTTGATTGTTCCATGATGTTATATTATCAATCTTGGATGTTTTATATTCATTTTATAGTCATTTTATATCATTGTTTGGTACTAACCTATTGACATAGTGCCAAGTGCTAGTTGCTGTTTTTTGCATGTTTTTTACATCGCAGGTAATCAATATCAAATGGAGTCCAAACACAGCGAAACTTTTTGTGGATTTTTTTGACCAGAAGACAACCAATGGGCCGAAGAAGCACCTGGGGGCTGCTCCGAGGGGAGCACAACCCACCAGGGCATGCCTGGAGGCCTAGGCGCGCCCTGGTGGGTTGTGCCCATCTCGGGTGCCCCCGGATGGCCTCTTTACTCTGTAAATACCCCAATATTCCAGAAACCCTAAGGGAGTCGACGAAAATCAATTCCAACTGCTGCAGAGTGTAGAACCACCGCCAATCTAGACACCATTTGTAGACCTTCGAGTTTGTAGTTAGTAGCTAGATGGCTTTCTCTCTCTCGTTTGATTCTCAATACAATGGTCTCTTGGAGATCCATATGATGTAACACTTTTGCGGTGTGTTTGTTGGGATCCGATGAACTTTGAGTTTTTGATCAGATCTATCTCTTTTTATCCATGAAAGTTATTTGAGTTTCTTTGATCTCTTATATGCATGATTGCTTGTAGCCTCGTATTTCTTCTCCAATATTTGGGTTTTGTTTGGCCAACTTGATTTATTTACCTTGCAATGGGAAGAGGTGCTTTGTAGTGGGTTCGGTCTTACAGTGCTTGATCCCAGTGACAGAAGGGGAACCAATACGTATGTATCGTTGCTACTAAGGATAAACGATGGGATCTATTTCTACATAAATAGATCTTGTCTACATCATGTCATCGTTCTTATTGTATTACTCTGTTTCTCCATGAACTTAATACACTAGATGCATGCTGGATAGCGGTCGATGTGTGGAGTAATAGTAGTAGATGCAGGCAGGAGTCGGTCTACTAATCTTGGACGTGATGCCTATATAATGATCATTGCCTGGATATCGTCATGATTATTTGAAGTTCTATCAATTGCCCAATAGTAATTCGTTTACCCATCGCTTGCTGTTTTTCTCGAGAGAAGCCACTAGTGAAACCTACGGCCGCCGGGTCTCTTTCTCATATTATTTGCTTTTACTATCTATTTTATTTGCCTTTTATTTTCATCTCTATTAAACCCAAAAATACAAAAATACCTTGCTGCAATTTATCCTTATTTATTTTATTTGGCATTCGATCTATCAATCTACTACAATTTATTCATGTCCGTTTGCCAATTTCAAGCGCCGTTACCCGAAAGGGATTGACACCCCTTTAATACGTCGGGTTGCGAGTATTTGTTATTTGTGTGCAGGTGTCGTTTACGTGTTGTTGCTTGGTTCTCCTACTGGTTCGATAACCTTGGTTTCATCACTGAGGGAAATACCTACCGTCGTTATGCTGCATCATCCCTTCCTCTTTGGGGAAATACCGACGTAGCTTGAAGCCGCTATCACCTTCTTCCTATGTTACATGTGCGTTGACAAGCTCACAATTTTTGACAAACCTGTGGGCGTATCTAAAAAGAGTGGGCCAATAGAATCCGGATTGAAGCACCTTGGTAGCGGTCCTGTCACCAGCATGATGCCCTACATAAGGGCTGTTGTGGCAGCTTTCAAGTATATATTCATTTCATGCTCCGAGACATACCACCTTATCATGTCATCTGATCCATGCCGATAAAGAAAAGGATCATCCTAGAAATAATACTTCAGCTCACTGAAGAACTTTTTCCTCCGATGATAACTCATATCAGGGGGCATGTACTTTCCTACAAGAAATAGCATAATCTGCAAACCAAGGTTCTATCTATTTAATCATAGCCAAACTATCACCTGGAAAGGATTCATTTATAGGGATGGGATCATATGGTATCCTCTCCATGCGCGACAGATGGTCTGCCACCGGATTATCTTCTCCCTTGCGATCTACTATCTGCAAGTCAAATTCTTGAAGTAGCAATATCCGTCGAATCAATCGGGGCTTAGCGTCCTTCTTTGCAAGAAGGTAACGTAAGGCACGATGATCCATATGAACTATCACTTTTGAATCAATAATTTAAGGACGGAATTTATTGTTGGGGAACATAGCATGCAATTTCAAAAAAAATCCTACGCTCACACATGATCTATCTAGGAGATGCATAACAACGAGAGGGGGAGAGTGTGTCTACGTACCCTCGTAGACTGATGTCTACTATGCAACTTTATTCTTGTAGACACGTGTTGGGCCTCCAAGCGCAGAGTTTTGTAGGACAGTAGCAATTTTCCCTCAAGTGGATGACCTAAGGTTTATCAATTTGTGGGAGGTGTAGGATGAAGATGGTCTCTCTCAAACAACCCTGCAACCAAATAATAAAAAGTCTCGTATGTCCCCAACACACCCCATACAATGGAAAATTGTATAGGTGCACTAGTTTAGCGAAGAGATGGTGATAAAAGTGTAATATTGATGGTAGAAATATATTTTTATAATCTGAATAAATAAAAACAGCAAGGTAGCAAATAGTAAACGGGCACAAAAATGGTATTGCAATGCTTGAAAATGAGGCTTAGGGTCCGTACTTTTACTAGTGCAATCTCTCAACAATGCTAATATAATTGGATCATATAACCACCCCTCAAAGTGTGATGAAGAATCACTCCAAAGTTCCTATCTAGCGGAGAACATAAGAAGAAATCGTTTGTAGGGTACGAAACCACCTCGAAGCTATTCTTTCCGATTGATCTATCCAAGATTTGGTACTAAAATAACACCAAATAATTTAAGATTCATAATACTCAATCCAACACAAGGAACCTCAAAGAGTGCCCCAAGATTTCTACCAGAGAAACCAAAGACGAGAATGTGCATCAACCCCTATGCATAGATTACCCCAATGTCACCTCGAGAAACCGTGAGTTGAGTGCCAAAACATATATCAAGTGAATCAATACGATACCCCATTGTCACCACGAGTATTCATATGCAAGACATATATCAAGTGATCTCAAATCCATAAAAGTATTCAATCCGATAACAACAAAATCTCAAAGGGAAAAACTCAATTCATCACAACAAGATAGAGAGGGGAAAACACCATATGATCTGACTATATTGACAAAGCCCGTGATACATCAAGATCGTGACATCTCAAGAACATGAGAGAGAGAGAGGTTAAACACATAGCTACTGGTACAAACCCTCAGCCCCGAGGGTGGACTGCTCCCTCCTCATCGTGGTGGCCGCCGAGATGATGAAGATGGCCATAGGAGATGATTCCCCCCTCCAACAGGGTGCCGGAACGGGGTCTAGATTGGTTTTCGGTGGCTACAGAGCCTTGAAGCGGCGGAACTTCTGATCTAGGTTAACCCCGAGGGTTTTTGGAATATTTGAGAATTTATAGGGCAAAGAGGGGGTGCGGGAGGCCACCGAGGTGGGCACAACCCACCTGGGCGCGCCTGGGCCCTAGGCGCACCCTGGTGGGTTGTGCCCCCCTCGGGGCACCCCCAGGTGCTGCTATGGACCATTGGTGGTCTTCTAGTCCATAAAAAATCCACAAAAAGTTTCGCGTGTTTGGACTCTGTTTGATATTGATTTCCTGCGATGTAAAAAAACAAGCAAAAAACAACAACTGGCACTGAGCACTGGGTCAATAGGTTAGTCCCAAAAAATGATATAAAGTTTCTATAAAATGATTGTAAAACATCCAAGAATGATAATAAAATAGCATGAATACTTCCTAAATTATAGATACGTTGGAGACGTATCATAGACCGAAAGCGGAAGTGTTTGACAACGCGGTTGATGTAGTCAAACTTCTTCTCGTTCCGACCGATGAAGCACCGAACGTACGGCACTTCCGAGTTCTGCACACGTTCAGCTCGATGACGTCCCTCAAACTCTTGATCTAGCAAAGTGTCGAGGAAGTAGATGAGTTCCGTCAACACGATGACATGGTGACGGTGATGGTGAAGTGATTCATGCAGGGCTTCGCCTAAGAACTACAAGAATATGACCGAGGGTGTAATTTGTGGAGGGAGGCGCCGCACACGGCTAACAAAAGTTGATGTGTTTTCTAGGCGCCCCCTCATATATAGGTGGGAGGGAGAGGGAGCAGCCAAAGGGGCACCCAAGTAGGAGGAATCCTACTTGGGGTTCCTATCCCAATTCGGCCCCCTTCCTTATTAATCGGAGGGGAAAGGAAAGAGAGGGGGGAGGGAAGGAAGGGGGAGGCCGAATCCTCCCCTTTCCTTCTCCCTTCCCCTCTTTCCTTATCCTCCTATTTGGGCCTATATGGGGGCGCATCAGCCCCTTGTGGGCTGGTCTGTCCTTCTCTTGGCCCATAAGGCCCATATCTTTGCCGGGGGTACCCGGAACTGAAGGAAATATGCCCTAGAGGCAATAATAAAGTTGTTATTTATATTTCCTTATATCATAATAACTGTTTATTATTCATGCTAGAATTGTATTAACTAAAAACTTAGTACATGTGTGAATACATAGACAAAAGAGTGTCCCTAGTATGCCTCTACTTGACTAGCTCGTTAATCAAAGATGGTTAAGTTTCCTGACCATAGACATATGTTGTCATTTGATGAATGGGATCACATCATTAGATAATGATGTGATGGAAAAGACCCATCCGTTAGCTTAGCATTATGATTGTTTAGTTTTATTGCTATTGCTTTCTTCATGACTTATACATATTCCTTTGACTATGAGATTATGCAACTCCCGAATACCGGAGGAACACTTTGTGTGCTATCAAACATCACAACGTAACTGGGTGATTATAAAGATGCTCTACAGGTGTCTCCGATGGTGTTTGTTGAGTTGGCATAGATCAAGATTAGGATTACTCACTCCGAGTATCGGAGAGGTATCTTTGGGCCCTCTCAGTAATGCACATCACTATAGGCCTTGCAAGCAATGTGACTAATGAGTTAGTTATGGGATGATGCATTACGAAACGATTAAAGAGACTTGTCGGTAACGAGATTGAACTAGGTATCATGATACCGATGATTGAATCTCGGGCAAGTAACATACCGATGACAAAGGGAATGACGTATGTTGTTATGTGGTTTGACCGATAAAGATCTTCATAGAATATGTAGGAGCCAATATGAGCATCCAGGTTCCTCTATTGGTTATTGAATGGAGATGTGTCTCAGTCATGTCTACATAGTTCTCGAACCTGTAGGGTCCGCACGCTTAACGTTCAATGACGATTTGTCTTATGAGTTATGTGATTTGATGACTGAAGTTTGTTCGGAGTCCAGGATAAGATCATTGACATGACAAGGAGTCTCGAAATGGCAAGAGGTAAAGATTGATATATTGGAAGGTTATATACGGACATCAGAATGGTTCCGATAAGGTTCGGGGATTTTTCGGAGTACCGGGAGGTTACCGGAACCCCCTAGGAAAGTTATTGGGCCTAATGGGCCATAGTGGAGGAGAGGAGGCAGGCCACAGGAGGTGTGGAACGCCCCCTTGCCCCAATCCAAATTGGACAAGGGGAGGGGGCGCGGCCCCCCTCTTTCCTTCTCCCTCTCCCTC
This sequence comes from Triticum dicoccoides, assembly GCF_002162155.2. NCBI lineage: Eukaryota > Viridiplantae > Streptophyta > Magnoliopsida > Poales > Poaceae > Triticum > Triticum dicoccoides. The sequence goes on from NC_041388.1 coordinate 23,482,581, forward strand.
CTTTCCCCTTTCCCCCTCTCTGTTGGAAGGAAAGGGGGGCGAATCCTACTAGGTTTGGAGTCCTAGTAGGACTCCCCCCGGCATGCCTCCCCCTTGGCTGGCGTCCTCCTCCCCCTCCTTTATATACGTGGGCAGGGGGCACCCCAAAGGACAACAAACAATCTCTTAGCCGTGTGCGGTGCCCCCTCCATAGTTTAACAACTCGGTCATATCGTCGTAGTGCTTAGGCAAAGCCCTGCGCCGATAACTTCATCATCACCATCGCCACGCCTTCGTGCTGACGGAACTCTCCCTCGACCCTCTACTGGATCAAGAGCTCGAGGGATGTCATCATGTTGAACGTGTGCTGAAGACGGAGGTGTCGTACGTTCGGTACTTGGACCGGTTGGATCATGAAGACGTTCGACTACATCAATCACGTTACATAACACTTCCACTTTCGGTCTACGAGGGTACGTGGACACACTCTCCCCTCTCGTTGCTATGCATCTCCTAGTTAGATCTTGCGTGATCGTAGTAATTTTTTTGAATTACTATGTTCCCCAACAGTGGTATCAGAGCCAGGTCTATGTGTAGATGATATATGCACGAGTAGAACACAAAGAGTTATGGGCGATAATAGCCATACAACTTACCACCAACGTCTTACTTTGATTCGGCGGTATTGTTGGATGAAGCGGCCCAGACCAACATTACATGATCGCTTTCATGAGACTGGTTCTACCGGTGTGCTTTGCACACAGGTGGCTGGCGGGTGTCTGTTACTCCAACTTTAGTTGAATCAAGTTTGACTACGGCAGGTCCTTGTTGAAAGTTAAAACATAACACTTGACGAAAAATCGTCGTGGTTTAGATGCGTAGGTAAGAACGGTTCTTGCTAGAAGCCCGTAGCAGCCACGTAAAACTTGCAACAACAAAGTAGAGGATGTCTAACTTGTTTTTGCAGGCATGTTGTGATGGATATGGTCAAGACATGATGAGATATAAATTGTTGTATGAGATGATCATGTTTTGTAAAATTTATCGGCAACTGGGAGGAGCCTTATGGTCGTCACTTTATTGTATTAAATGCAATCACCATGTAATTGCTTTACTTTATCACTAAGCAATAGCGATAGTCATAGAAGCAATAGTTAGCGAGATGACAATGATGCTATGATGGAGATCAAGGTGTCAAGCCGGTGATGATGGAGATCATGACGGTGCTTTGGAGATGGAGATCAAAGGCACAAGATGATGATGGCCATATCATGTCACATATTTTGATTGCATGTGATGTTTATCCTTTATGCATCTTATTTTTCTTAGTACGGCAGTAGCATTATAAGATGATCCTTCACTAAATTTCAAGGTACAAGTGTTCTCCCTGAGTATGCACTGTTGCTGCAGTTCATCGTGCCGAGGCACCACGTGATGATCGGGTGTGATAAGCTCTACATTCACATACAACCGGTGCAAGCCAGTTTTGCACATGCAGAATACTCGGGTTAAACTTGACGAGCCTAGCATATCTAGATATGGCCTCGGAACACTTAGACCGAAAGGTCAAACGTGAATCATATAGTAGATATGATCAACATAGTTATGTTCACCATTGAAAACTACTCTATCTCACGTGATGATCGGACATGGTTTACTTGATATGGATCACATGATCATTTAGATGACTATAGGGATGTCTATCTAAGTGGGAGTTCTTAAGTAATATGATTAATTGAACTTTAATTTATCATGAACTTAGTACCTGATAGCTTTTGCATATCTATGTTGTTGTAGATCAATGGCCCGTGCTACCGTTCCCTTGAATTTTAATGCGTTCCTAGAGAAAGCTAAGTTGAAAGATGATGGTAGCAACTACACGGACTGGGTCTGTAACTTGAGGATTATCCTCATTGTTGCACAAAAGAATTACGTCTTGGAAGCATCGCTGGGTGCAAGACCCACTCCAGGAGCAACTCCGAACGTTATGAACGTCTGGCGGAGCAAAGCTGATGACTACTCGATAGTTCAGTGTGCCATGCTTTACGGCTTAGAATCGGGACTTCAAAGATGTTTTGAACGTCATGGATCATATGAGATGTTCTAGGAGTTGAAGTTAATATTTCAAGCTAATGCCCAAGTTGAGAGATACGAAGTCTTGATGTCTACTACACAACCTTCTTCTTGTAGACGTTGTTGGGCCTCCAAGTGCACAGGTTTGTAGGACAGTAGCAAATTTCCCTCAAGTGGATGACCTAAGGTTTATCAATCCATTGAAGGCGTAGGATGAAGATGGTCTATCTCAAGCAACCCTGCAACAAAATAACAAAGAGTCTCTTGTGTCCCCAACACACCCAATACAATGGTAAATTGTATAGGTGCACTAGTTCGGCGAAGAGATGGTGATAAAAGTGCAATATGGATGGTAGATAAAGGTTTTTGTAATCTGAAAATATAAAAACAGCAAGGTAACTAAAGATAAAAGTGAGTGTAAACGGTATTGCAATGCTAGGAAACAAGGCCTAGGGTTCATACTTTCACTAGTGCAAGTCCTCTCAACAATAATAACATAATTTGATCATATAACTATCCCTCAACATGCAACAAAGAGTCACTCCAAAGTCACTAATAGCGGAGAACAAACGAAGAGATTATGGTAGGGTACGAAACCACCTCAAAGTTATCCTTTCTGATCAATCTATTCAAGAGTCCGTAGTAAAATAACACGAAGCTATTCTTTCTGTTCAATCTATCATAGAGTTCGTACTAGAATAACACCTTAAGACACAAATCAACCAAAACCCTAACGTCACTTAGATACTCCAATGTCACCTCAAGTATTCATGGGTATGATTATACGGTATGCATCACACAATCTCAGATTCATCTATTCAACCAACACAAAGAACTTCAAATGGTGCCCCAAAGTTTCTACCGGAGAGTCAAGACGAAAACGTGTGCCAACCCCTATGCATAAGTTCACGAGGTCCCGGAACTCGCAAGTTGATCACCAAAACATACATCAAGTGGATCACGTGATATCCCATTGTCACCACAGATAAGCACATGCAAGACATACATCAAGTGTTCTCAAATCCTTAAAGACTCAATCTGATAAGATAACTTCAAAGGGAAAACTCAATCCATTACAAGAGAGTAGAGGGGGAGAAACATCATAAGATCCAAATATAATAGCAAAGCTCGTGATACATCAAGATCGTACCACCTTAAGAACACGAGAGAGAGAGAGAGAGATCAAACACATAGCTACTGGTACATACCCTCAGCCCCGAGGGTGAACTACTCCCTCCTCCTCATGGAGAGCACCGGGATGATGAAGATGGCCACCGGAGAGGGATTCCCCCCTCCGGCAGGGTGCCGGAACGGGTCTAGATTGGTTTTCGGTGGCTACGGAGGCTTCTGGCAACGGAACTCCCGATCTATTATGTTTCCCGATGTTTTTAGGGTATATGGACATATATAGGCGAAAGAAGTCGGTCAGGGGAGCCACGAGGGGCCCACGAGGGTGGGGGTGCCCAGGGGCAGGTGCGCCTCCCTGCCTCGTGGCCACCTCGAAGCTTCCCTGACGTCTACACCAAGTCTCCTGGATTGCTTCCATTCCAAAAATAACTCTCCCGAAGGTTTCATTTCGTTTGGACTCCGTTGGATATTCCTTTCTTCGAAACATTGAAGTAGGCAAGAAAACAGCAATTTGGGCTGGGCCTACAGTTAATAGGTTAATCCCAAAAATAATATAAAAGTGTATAATAAAGCCCATAAACATCCAAAATAGATAATATAATAGCATGGAACAATCAAAAATTATAGATATGTTGGAGACGTATCAGCATCCCCAAGCTTAATTCATGCTCGTCCTCGAGTGGGTAAATGATAAAAACAGAATTTTTGATGTGGAATGCTACCTAACATATTTATCCATGTAATTCTCTTTATTGTGGCAAGAATATTCAGATCCATAAGATTCAAGACAAAAGTTTAATATTGACACAAAAATAATAATACTTCAAGCATACTAACCAAGCAATTATGTCTTCTCAAAATAACATGGCCAAAGAAAGCTATCCCTACAAAATCATATAGTCTGGCTATGCTCTATCTTCATCACACAAAATATTTAAATCATGCACAACCCCGATGACAAGCCAAGCAATTGTTTCATACTTTTGATGTTCTCAAACTTTTTCAATCTTCACGCAATACATGAGCGTGAGCCATGGACATAGCACTATAGGTGGAATAAAATGGTGGTTGTGGAGAAGACAAAAAGGAGAAGATGGCCTCACATCAACTAGGCGTATCAACGGGCTATGGAGATGCCCATCAATAGATATCAATGTGAGTGAGTAGGGATTTCCATGCAATGGATGCACTAGAGCTATAAGTATATGAAAGCTCAACAAAAGAAACTAAGTGGGTGTGCATCCAACTCGCTTGCTCACGAAGACATAGGGCATTTTGAGGAAGCCCATCATTGGAATATAAAAGCCAAGTTCTATAATGAAAGATTCTCACTAGTATATGGAAGTGACAACATAGGAGACTCTCTATCATGAAGATCATGGTGCTACTTTGAAGCAAAAGTGTGGTAAAAGGATAGTAGCATTGCCCCTTCTCTCTTTTTCTCTCATTTTTTTGTTTTTTATATTTTTTATTTGGGCCTTTTCTCTTTTTTTATGGCCTCTTTTTTCTCTTTTTTTCATCTGGAGTCTCATCCCGACTTGTGGGGGAATCATAGTCTCCATCATCCTTTCCTCACATGGGACAATGCTCTAATAATGATGATCATCACACTTTTATTTACTTACAACTCAAGAATTACAACTCGATACTTAGAACAAAATATGACCCTATGTGAATACCTCCGACGGTGTACCGGGATGTGCAATGACTCATGAGTGACATGTATGAAAGAATTATGAATGGTGGCTTTGCCAAATATGATGTCAATTACATAATCATGCAAAGCAATATGACAATGATGGAGCGTGTCATAATAAATGGAACGGTGGAAAGTTGCATGGCAATATATCTCAGAATGGCTATGGAAATGCCATAATAGGTAGGTATGGTGGCTGTTTTGAGGAAGATATATGGTGGGTTTATGGTACCGGCGAAAGTTGCGCGGTACGAGAGAGGCTAGAAATGGTGGAAGGGTGAGAGTGCGTATAATCCATGGACTCAACATTAGTCATAATGAACTCACATACTTATTGCAAAAATCTATTAGTTATCGAAAAGAAGTACTACACGCACGCTCCTAGGGGGATAGATTGGTAGGAAAAGACCATCGATCGTCCCTGACCGCCACTCATAAGGAAGGCAATAAATAAATAAATCATGCTCCAACTTCATCACATAACGGTTCACCATACGTGCATGCTACGGGAATCACAAACTTCAACACAAGTATTTCTCAAATTCACAACTACTAAACTAGCATGACTCTAATATCACCATCTCCATACACTACAAATAAAGACACATCCGTGACATTTTGGGCCGAACGAATTTTTTTTCTGTCATACATATGACACTTCTATGACGATAATTGTGACAAAACCTGGTATTATCATAGATGTGGTGGGCTCCTACTTCTATGACAAAAAATCATGATAGAAAATGGGCTTTTCGTCCTGGGCGGGCCGGAGACGCAGCTACATGACATTCTTTGGGCCGTCCATGACCGAAAAACCCGTTGTAGAAGCGAGGGGGAGGAAAATTTCGGGGAGTTCCCAGTTACGGTGGGAGGTCGGGGGCCGAGCGATGCGCGTTTCTCTCGTACATGTACGCGCGTGTGTGCGAGGCGTTGGCTCTAACGGAACCCGAGCGAGGCATTGGTCTCTAACTGAACCCGAGCGATTGCACTGCAGGCTACGCGTTACTGAACCCGAGCGATCGATCGATGGCTGTTAACTGAACCCGATCGAGTGAGTCCTTCGCTACTGCTGCTAACTGAAGCCAATCGATGCTGCCTCTGGATGAAC
>NC_041388.1:23489052-23500932 GCF_002162155.2 Triticum dicoccoides
CCGATCGATCGAGCCGGTTGGGGCTGGATGAATAGGACCCCGTGGAGGGCTGGATGAACAGGACCCCATGGAGGGCTGGATGAACAGGACCAGGTCAAGATGAACAGTAGACGGTGGAGGGCAGGATGAACAGTAGCCCGTGGAGGGGTGGTTGAACAGGAGCCCGTGGAAAGGGCTGGTTGAACAGTAGCCGGTGGAGTAGCGCGCGATGGAGGCTGGATGAACAGGAGCCCATGGATGAACAGTCGCAGGTGGAGGCTGGAGGAGGTCGACGGTGGATGAACAGTAGCTCGTGGAGGCTGGAGGGGGTCGACGGTGGAGCTGAACAGTATCCCGTGGAGTCCCGTTTTGCAGTACGCCACACCCCTCCCAATGAACAGGACCCCCGTTTCGACCGTAGCGCTCCAGCATAAGTTCGTTTCGTCCGTTTTGCATTACGCCACACCCCTCCCGATCAACAGAACCCCCGTTTCGACTGTAGGAGGTATGTTTCCTCCGTTTTGCGGTACGCCAGACCCCTCCCGATCAACAGGATCTCGTTTCAAATGTGGTCAGTCGAACACAAGGCCGTTTCCTCCGTTCTGCAGTACGCCAGGCCTCGTTTCCATCGCCTGTTCCGTCCAAGCCCTCCCGATGAACACGATGCATTCCGTTGCCTCCCCATGAACACGACGCGTTCCGTTGCCTCCCGATGAACACGACGCATTCTGTTGCCTCTCTATGAACACGACGATGATGATGTTTCTCCATTCCGACCCAGCCATGTACACGAGCTCTGGGCGTACATATGCGCGACTAGGCGTTCGAGACCCCGCCCGTATGTACACATACGTGGCCATATTTTCTTTCTTGCACCCTGGCCACTGTACGTACGTGTACATGCTACGTGCGCGCCTCTACTACGACACGTGCGCGCCTCTACATCGACCAGTATATATGTACGTACACGTTTGCGACCAGAATGACAACGCTACGTACGCTTCGACCAGGTGGCTCCCGACTGTTAGGCACTTCCTTGCCTGCGAAGATGTAGCTGGTGGGTCCCAGCAGTCAGGGGGCGAATCATTTTTTTTTGCCCGGACGCACTTCCTTGCGTGCGAATATGTAGTTGGTGGGTCCAAGCAGTCAGGGGGAAACACTTTTTTCATGAAATACAGTGGCCAGTCCGGTGGGTCCCAGCTGTCAGGTGGAGGAATCATTATTTTCCGCATAATAAGGAGGCACTTCCTTGCTGCGGCCGTGGGCCCAGCTGTCAGCCTCTCCACGTACAGTCCATGTCCGATGGAAGTCGTTCCTTGACCATGTTGACCATGCCGCGCCGAGAGCACCAGGGCGGTGGACGACGGCGAGGCCTAGGAAGGGGACGACACGGAGGCAGGGAAGACTCGGCAGTTGTTTCCCACGCGGAGGGGAGTACGACTGTACGAGGGTTTACTGGTTCGTCTGCCGTCGCCGCAGAATAACAGCAGGTGTGGGTGAGTAGAGGGATGGCTAGGCCAGCGATGGGAGTATGGTCGGGCGATGAGGCCTACACGACAGCACAACCGGCTGCGAGGAGGAGGGAGCAGGCAGTCCCGCCGGTGCTTGTTTGAGCGGCTGGAGCAGGAAGAGCAGAGATTGAAGAAGCACGACGGCCGTTGGATGGACATCCAACAGTCAGTGCTTGTGCGTCAACCTTTTTTTAGGAAAGCCTCAAATCTGTGGAAAACAGCATACAACCCATCTGCCATTATTTCTAATAATTTACAGCCCATTTGCTAATTCTTAAGGTTTTTTTGGAGCCCATATTCTTTTTGTTAGCATTACAGCCCATATTGTGGCAACGGTTAAAAAATTATACGAAATTTTGCATATTTCGGTGCGGTCCGAACTGTTTTTAATCCCGAAATTTTGACTCACATTCAAACTAATTTTAAAAATAAATGTATATCAATATAAAATCCAACAAATTCTCCACGCATAAAAATTAATGTAATTTAAAATCTTGAAATGAAAAAAAGATATTTGAAACTAATTGCCGGTTTGATGTGTTTTAAAAATGTACAACCCATTTCTCATTACTGATGGGCCATTTTCTCTGCCAGCCGAATGAAAGCTCTCCTCGTCTTGAAAGATTTGCAGCCCTACAGGCCTGACAAAGCGACTTACTTGGCAAATCGCAAAAAAACTGGGTTGTGACCGTGGACCCAACTGTCAGCCTCTCCACGTACAGTACTCTTCCGATGGAAGTCATTCCTTGACCACATTGACCACGCCGCGTGGAGAGCACCACGGTGGTGGACGACGGCGAGGCCTAGGAAGGGGACGACACGGCAGTGGAAGCCCGCGCGGAGAGGACTACGAGGGTTCACGAGTTCGGCTGCGGTGTGAGGCTGCCATCGCCGCAGGGCCTGGCCAGCGGTGGGAATAGTAGGGGGCGGTGAGGCCTCTGCGGCAGCATAGCCGGCCACGGGAGGCAGGAGCATGCGGCACGACCGGCGCTGCTTTGGGCGGCTGGAGCAAGAAGACCAGAGGTTGAAGAAGCACTACGGCCGTTGGATGGACATCGTACAGTCACTGGAGCTAGAATCGTTCATATTGACTAAGTTGACAAAGCCCTTCATCCCCGTCAACTTAGTAGGCCCACAAGTCAGCCTCCCAGCAAGGTGGGTCCCAGCTAGCCGGGGGAGTATTCATTTTTTTGTGCGTAATAAGGAGGCACTTCCGGTGGGTCCGAGCTGACAGCGGGGGGGACGTTTTTTTCATGAAATACGGTGGCCCGTCTGGTGGGTCCCAGCAGTCAGGGGAAAAGATTTTTTTTGCAAAATACTGGTCGCCCGTCCGGTGGGTCCCCGCTGTTAGGTGGAGGAATAATTATTTTGCACGTAATAAGGAGGCACTTCCTTGCTGCGGCCGTGGACCCAGCTGTCAGCCTCTCCACGTATAGTCCACGTCCGATGGAAGCCATTCCTTGACCACGTTGACCACACTGCGCCAAGAGCACCAGGGCGGTGGACGACGGCGAGGCCAGGAAGGGGTCGACGCGGAGCCGGGGAAGACGCGGCAGTGGATGCCCACGCGTAGAGGAGTACGAGGGTTCACTGGTTCGCTGCGGTGTGAGGCTGCCATCACCGCAGAATAACAGGGGGTGTGGGTGAGTAGAGGGATGGCCTGGCCAGCGGTGGGAGTAATAGGGCGGTGAGGCCTCCGCCGCATCGTAGCCTGCCACGGGAGGCAGGAGCACGAGGCACGACCGGCGCTGGTTTGGGCGGTTGGAGCAAGAAGACCAGAGGTTGAAGAAGCACTATGGCCGTTGGATGGACATCGTACAGTCACTGGAGCTAGAATCGTGCATATTGACTAAGTTGACAAATCCCTCCGTCCCCGTCAAGTTAGTAGGCCCACAAGTCAGCCTGCCACTAAGGTGGGTCCCAGCTAGCAGGGGGGTATTCATTTTTTTGTGCGTAATAAGGAGGCACTTCCGATGAGTCCGAGCTGACAGCAGGTGGAACGTTTTTTTCGGGAAATACGGTGGCCCGTCGGGTGGGTTCCAGCAGTCAGGGGCAAACGTTTTTTTCGCAATATACTGGTCGGCGTCCGGTGGGTCCCTGCTGTGAGGTGGAGGAATAATTATTTTCCGCGTAATAAGGAGGCACTTCCTTGCGGCTTCCATGGACCCAGCTGTCAGCCTCTCCACATACAGTATTCTTCCGATGGAATTCGGTCGTTGACCACATTGACCACGCCGCGCCGATAGCACCACGGCGGTGGACGAGGCAAGGCCTTGAAGGGGACGACGCGGAGCCGGGGAAGACGCGGCAGTGGATGCCCACGCTGAGAGGAGTACGAGGGTTCACTGGTTCGGCTGCACTGCCATCACCGTAGAATAACAGGGGGTGTGGGTGAGTGGAGTGGAGGGATGGCCTGGCCAGCGGTGGGAGTAGTATGTGGGCGGTGAGGCCTCCGCAGCAGCACAGTCGGCCACGGGAGGCAGGAGCAGGCGACACGACCGGCGCTGCTTTGGGCGGCTGGAGCAAGAAGACCAGAGGTTGAAGAAGCACTACGGCCGTTGGATGGACATCGTACGGTCAGTCGAGCTAGAATCGCGCATATTCACTAAGTTGACAAAGCCCTTCGTCCCCGTCAACTTAGTAGGCCCACTATACTGGGCCCCAGCTAGCAGGGGGAGTATTCATTTTTTTGTGGGTAATAAGGAGGCACTTCCTTGCGTGCGAAGATATAGTTGGTGGGTCCGAGCTATCAGCGGCGGTAACGTTTTTCTCGCGAAATACAGAGGCCGTTTCGGTGGGTCCCAGATGTCATGTGGAGGAAATCATTATTTTGCGTGTAATAAGGAGGCATTTCCTTGCGTGCGGCCGTGGACCCAGCTGTCAGCCTCTCCACGTACAGTCCACTTCAAATGCATGTCGGTCATTGACCACGCTGACCACGCCACGCCGAGAGCACCAGGGCGGTGGACGACGGCGAGGCCTAGGAAGGGAATGACACGGAGGCAGGGAAGACTCGGCCGTTGTTTTTGTTTCCCACGCGGAGGGGAGTACGACTGTACGAGGGTTTACTGGTTCGTCTGCCATCACCGGAGAATAATAGCAGGTGTGGGTGAGTAGAGGGATGGCTAGGCCAGATGGGAGTATGGTGGAGCGGTGAGGCTTGCGCGACAACACAGCCGGCTGCGGGGAGGAGGGAGCAGGCAGTCCCGCCGGCGCTTGTTTGAGCGGCTGGAGCAGGAAGAGCAGAGATTGAAGAAGCACGACGACCGTTGGATGGACATCCAACAGTATACAAGCCATTTGTGGAAAGCCTCAAATATGTGGAAAACAGCATACAACCCATCTGCCATTATTTTAAATAATTTACAGTCCATTTGCTAATTCTTATGGGTTTTTTGGAGCCCATATTCTTTATGTTATCATTACAGCCCATATTGTGGCCACGGTTAAAAAATTATATGAAATTTTGCATATGTCGGTGCGGTCTGAACTGTTTTTAATCCCGAAATTTCGAGTCACATTCAGACTGATTTTAAAAATAAATGTATATCAATATAAAATCCAATAAATTGTCCACGCATAAAAATCAATGCAATTTAAAATCTCGAAATGAAAAAAGATATTTGAAAATAATTGCCGGTTTGATGTGTTTTAAAAATGTACAACCCATTTCTCATTAGTGATAAACCATTTTCTCGGCCAGCCGAATGAAGCTCTCCTCGTCTTGAAAGATTTGCAGCCCAGCAAGCCTGATAAAGCGACTTACTTGACAAATCACAAAAGAACTAGGCTAGCCATTTTCAGAAAGAAAAAAACTACTGGGCTGGTTTGTGGTAAACATAAAAGAAAAGGTTGTCTAGACAGGCTAGAGTGTCCCGCACAGCCCAGTTGACACCCTGCTTCCGTCTAAAAAAATTAGATAAATGCCACTCCAATTATGGCGATTCATAAAAATGCCACTGCAATTTCCAAACTTTGAAAAACGCCACTGCAGTTTGCAAACTTTGAAAAACGCCACTCCAGACTTCGAAAAATGCCACTAGAAATGGCATGAAATGGCATTTTTCAGAGTTTGGAAATTGCAGTGGCATTTCTCGGATACACTAGATTTGGAGTGGCATTTATCAAATTAACCCAAAACAAAAATAACTAGGCGAGCTACTGGGTCCCTGGTGTCAGCCGCTCGTTGTGCAATTCTCTCGTTTATTGACTACGTTGACAATGGCATGGGATCCAGATGTCAGAAATCCACTAGGAGGAGCCATTTTTTTATTGGCTTCAAATAAGGAGGCACTTGCTTGCGTACTGCCATGACCTTGGCGGGTCCCTGCTGTCATCCTCTCCACGTACAGTACCAGTTAGTCGTGCTTCAAAACTGATCGGCACGCCATTAAAAAAATAAAGGTCGATAACTAATGCGGCACCTCGGGCCAACGCGGCCAGATCGAATTTTGCACGAGAAATTACACACCATGTTTCGTTGACATGTGGTCCTGTTCCAACATATCAGTGAGACGACGGCGAGTAGTAGGAGTATTTCCGAACGAACGTGTAGGCCGGGGCGCCTCTTCGTGAACTGTGGCAAACTCACAACCGTCCACTGACTCTTCGCATTTCCCTCTCGATTTGGAACTGCTGTCGCACGCTCTTCCTCTCCCTCCTCCATTTTCCTTCAGCCCTTCACCCTTTCTTCTGCCATTGTTCGGTCGTCTTCTCCATGGAGGGAACAGGCCGGAAACGAGCCCGTTATTCTTGCCCCGATCTGAAAGATGACGTGGTGGAGGAACTCATTGATCAGTGCGACGTCATCACCTCGACTAGCAAGGCAGGTTCGTTCAAGCCATTCTCAACTCAACTAATAACATCATTACAAAGAACCCAAGAGTCAAGGAGCGGTTTGATCTCCCCTATCTTCTTCGTCGTGACCCTAATGACTGGTGCCGGCACGACGGAGGCCTCGCCCTGTGCCAGTTGATGCCGCTTGATAATGATACGTATGATGTTAAGATGCCATCGCTCGAGGGCAAGGCTTGGGCGGGCGCAAATGGAGATTGGGTTGTTTACATTGGGTCCAACTGCGAGTGGGAACTTGTGAATGTGTACACTTGTCACCGGGTTCCACTTCCAAAAATCTCAGCACACTGCCCAAAGGTTGAGCACACCGGTAATGTACGCACGTTCAAATACGATCATGGTGACTGTCTTCTATGGAAAATAGCAATTTGTCGAGTTCCCAACCGCTCTTGGAATTACAACAACTATCAAGTTGTTGCTATCTTCGACAAGCTTGTTGCCGTCCTTCGTGGTTCGACTCGATGGATATTGCTCAAAAATCAGTTTCTGTACATGGATGAGTACTATGATGCAATTCAATACGAGGGCCTTGTGTTTGCTGCCACCACTCGTGGCACTGTTTTTGCATGGCATCCTAGTAGTTTCGGTATGTTTGTCTTCCACCGTAATTATAATTGTTTCATCCATATGCATGCGGGTTAGCAAGTTTCCCTTTACTAATTAACCTTCTTCTTGTGTTTCCAAGGTCCTGTGAACATCCCACCACCTATACTTGAAAAACTTTATAACCAAGGGGGAGATGACGATGGTGATGATCACGAGCATGAGGACGAGTAGCGCCGATATACGATGTTGCGCCTGGCAACTAATTCCGATGGATCACCTCTTCTTGTGTGTATACAACGCACTGATGATGTTACTAGTAAGGAAGCAGGTGTCTCCCATGGTCGCACTCTCTGGACCTATTCCAACACCCATTGCATGGTATTCGGGATGGATACTAGTGTGCTAGCACCAACTCCTTTTCCCTGGCACAGAATTGATAGTCTTGGATAAAACTCGCTCTTCCTTGGACAAAACTATCCGATGATGGTGAAAGGCGATCCAACTGCTGTTGACACATTTATGAGAAGCAACTGTGTCTATACCTCGGACATTTGGGTGGTTCCCTACCCTCATACTGATATAGTAGGCCGCTTCAGCCTGGATGATCGGTCCTGTGTTGGTCTCCAGATCGACAACAGATGGCCCGTCCCAGATAATCAGTTGTGGTTCAAAGCAAGCATTTCCAACGCCGCAGAATGGTTGAGTTGAAGTTCATTTCATGGCTTGTTATTTGTTGTGTTGTGAAAACTTTAGTATTTATAATGTATCCTCGTTGTCGATGTGGGTTGATGACCTGTTGTATGTAATAAAATGATATGCCTGCGATAACTTACTAAATTTATGAATGGCTTTCGAGTCGCTTCTCTAAATTTGTACTAGCTTCACATGCTTCACGCGTCGGGCGGGTGTTTTTACTGTAGCCATATGTTAATGTGTTCGTTGTACGTAACCAGCACCTCGAATCCTCGATACTAGTATACTATATACTAGTAGGAGTAAGTAGTAGGAGTAGTAGGGTGGCATGGGCCAGAACAAGCATTCACATCCAGGAGTACGGCACACGCCACCACCACGACATCCATCTAACACCATATTATTTCTTGGAGTCCGTGCTAGAGCAATCTCTTCAACCTCGTCGTTTCTCTAAGGCTGGTTATAGTGGGGAGTAACTTAGACTAGTGTCATGCATATGACACTAGTCTTTGTTACTACCTTCATAGTGCAAAGTAACATACAAGTAGTATCATAGATGATTGCATTTATTACATTATAGACTCATTTTGCTTTGGTTTGCGTTATGTTATAGTGACATATTATGTTACTCTAAACATTTCTCTCCACATTAACTATATGCCACATAAGCAAACTTGTCTTGAAATGCGCTATGTTACTTCCTAAGTTACTCCCACTATGACCAGCCTAACTTCAGCCATCGCACGGCAGGCGAGGTGGGGGTTTGCCGATAGTCGGTTTCCTTAACTACGGTCCCACTTGTAAGGCCAACTCCAACGCACGACCCCAAACAGACCTCTGTTTTACACGAACTCCAACGATAATTTTGACTAGAAAAGCAAGAGCAAAGAAAACAAGAACCACAAGAATACATTTTACTGCTCGTGTAAGTTGGATTAGTGCCTTCTCGATGCATTCATTGTTGATCTGCAGAGGCTCGATCTTGCGTGCTTCTTTCTTCTTCGAGTGTAAAGAAGTAGACGTTGCTTCCTCACATATAGTCTCATGTCTAGTCTCTATTCTAGTAGGAGTATCAACAGGTGCACTAATCTCATCCGAGAGCAGAACCGAAGATTTGGTCGGGTTCTTCCTCCTTTTGACGACACGTGGGACATCCAGCATCCAGGTCATGTCATGAAAGAAAATAGAGTGGTAGTTGAAGCCACGAGATGTGCATCTTGGGTTAAACTGTAAATAGAATCTTACTACTCTTGAGTAACTCCAAAAGCGGCCACTGAAGATCTTTATTGGATTTGTTTTTCATCACCAGCACATCGAGGTGAAAGATGTGCAGGTTCAGTGGGCCCTCTTGCATTTTCACTGACATGTGGGGCCGCATGTGAGCAAATAGACGATGGGCTCCACGCGTCCGCTGGCTGGCTGAGAAGAGAGATAGAGGAGGGCTGAGCACGGACTTCAGGAAATTTGTTCTATGTACCTCGATATAGTGGGGCGGCATGGGCCATAACTCAGTAGCATTCACGTCTAGCAATATGGCACACGCCACCCACACGAGTCCCATCCGACACCAATTTTCTTGGAGTCCGTGCTACAGCCATCTCTTCTCCTCCTGTTTTCTCAGCCATCGTGCGGTGGGCGGGGTGGGGGTTTGCCGATAGTCGGTTTGCTCAACTGCGGTCCCACTTGTAAGTGAAAATGCAACACCGCACGTATTCCCGCTTGAGCGGCGTGCCAGACCAACCGTGTGGGGGTGCGACGCAAACACGGCAGGCTTTTTCTTTTGAACTCGTAACTTGTAAAATTTGGTTCTGCTCCATGGCGCAACCGATAGATAGAAAATAACGATTTTGCCTAGAGTAATGAGAAGTTTGGTTCTGGCGCCGTTCATGCATGGAGTACGTACGAAAATTATGAAGTTGATGCGAAAGGTAAGATAATTACTGTAGTATCATATACTACTACATGGATTTGACGAAAAGATAAAAGTACATACGGATCCATCAATGTTCAACGACATCCTCATGCCCTAGTGCGCCGGGTCACCAACCGACATGTGAGGAGCAGCGGCGTTGGCGGCGAGCTCAACGTGCTTCTGAATAGTGCCGTCCAAGGTTGCCCTGCGCTCCAAGAAGGCCAGTGTCCTATCGTCCTCCTCTTGCATGTAGTAGTCCTTGTGGACGATTTGCGCGTAGACGTGGGTGATTATGTCGATGGTGTCTTGCTGCACCAGGCGCTACGCGGCGAGCGTGACCTCGAGGTGGACATTCTCCAGCGCGACTGCGGGCAGTCGCAGGGCCACCAGTGCGTCGAAGAGGTTGTTACCATAGTGGCCGTTGAGGGTAGCGGGCATCGCAGAGCCTGGGCGCGTCGGCTGGAGGCTTACGTCAAAGTCGTCCGCAAGCTTCTTGACGATGGTGAACTTGTCGAGGAAACCGACGAGGACCTCGTCGAACAAGGAGACGAAGCTGTCGTCCAAGCGGCCCCTCGCCCTGGCGGCCTCAAGCAATACTACCTGGAGACGTTCCTTGGTGCCGGGCCGCAGGACGGCGTCGTGGACCATCTGGCACAGCCGGCTGATGCTCGCGCTCATCGCCTCCATGGGTCTAGTGTAGCTTCTAGTCAACTGATCTTGCGATTCGAGTGATCACTCAGCCCTTGGTTAGCGTGCGTAGGTGCGTAGGATTTCGTACTACTCCTCGGCCCTCTACTGCACCTGCCTTTGGCTGTATGATAGGTGGGCCAGTCACCCCATGGGGCCACATGTCATTCACCCAAAGGCAGTTGTAGTAAGTCAATGAAGCTGCGTCCCCCTCCGTGCCGGTGCAGTATAGTCATCTCACCGGACCTCTAGTTGGGGCCAAACAAGAGAAGTTTGATGTTTACTGGTTTATTGGTCCCCTTTGCATTTTGCGCCAAGTTTTGACCTTTGATTTAACTATTAAATGTTAATGCATGTAAACAAAAATGTTGTGTAAGTCACCTTACGAAAACCAAATAATCCCAAAATACTTAAGCACGGTGCATTAACTCCCTCCTTGTTTCTTATTTCGTGACATATCAACCAATGAGAGATGTGGGTCGTGCATGCTTTCAATGACTTGAGACTACCAAACATGACATGCAGTGTTTAGTTCATTGCATGTAATCCTATTAGTACTCTAGTTAGGAGTAGCAAAAAAACATTAAGTTCTCTCGCCGATAGGAATAAAACACCATGTATTTATTTACAGAGGGAGTAGTACATTTTTGGTGACATGCATTACTAGATATTGCTAGTCAAATACTAAAATCCAGATGGATGTGGTAGTACTCCTAAATCCAGACGGTGATGCTACTAGTACTAGTAGTAGTACTACCAATGTAGTAGGAGTACTAGCACTGTACTATCCGTTGGTCAAATTATTACGTGCTCCTCCTCACAGTGAAGTGACAAGACCCTGCGCCGGAGATGACACCTGAGTATAGGCACCGTGTTCGGCATACCATAGTCAGCCTCACCGTCTGCAGTCACTATCATCATGGCTGTAGAGCTAGCCTGCTTACAACTAGCCCTGTTCGACATAATTTCCCATGCGTAGATGCCCGTGCATTGCACGGAACACCAAGATTGGGGGTGGACGGCTCCAGCAGCGGCCATCGTGCCAGATTTTTCCACGGCCTTCTACTCCTAGATGTGGTGGGGAGGAGATGAGGCTGATTGTGAGAGACAAGGAGTTGTTTGTAAATAGGGAACAAGTGCGGGCATCTTTTTGCAAAAATGGAGAAGCTTGGTTTGTATGCGTCAGATCTAGATCCGACGGCTATTGGTGAAAGATGGGAGGCACAACATCATCACCAACTCAGGACCTGTTTGATTCGCAGGATTTTGAAAACGCAGGAATAACCGAATAGGACACGGCAATATTACAAGTTTCAAATTGATATTACAAATGTTAGGAGTAATGTTGCACCTATGAAGAGGGAATTACTAGGAAGTTTACGTAAGAACTTTCGTTACTTTAGGTGGATGCAGCATTATCGTACAAACTAAAATCCACCGCCCTAACAAGTCACTAATGGGCAAATAAGTTTTCGAGTCTGTGGCCACTTGATGTTTCAAAAACAAATTCAGCTTCTGCGGAGAAATGAGCTCCACCGTGTACCCTCGCGGGTGTGGCTGGGCACGAAGCGTGAGTACGTGCACGGTGCACCTATTCTCTTCTTGTATATGTACACCACCTACGTGGGGTTGTGTGAGAGAGATACGAACCTAGAGAGATATAGTGTGTGGGTTCTTGAGAGTTTTTTTTTGCGCGCG
>NC_041388.1:23500967-23504971 GCF_002162155.2 Triticum dicoccoides
TCAATCAAAAAATTTAACATATGCAATGTGTGTGAAATAGAGTCTTGGATATGACATATATATAGAGGGGGCGATCCACGAGAAGGGAGTGGAGGTATCATCGGCTTGAGGTGTCCATAGAATCGAAGAGAGGGATGATGTGTGTGTGTGTGTGCGCGTGTGATCGATAAAGAGTGCCATCGAATTTGTGTGTGCCCATGTCAAAGATATAGAGTGGCTGGCCTACTGGAACGTGAGATGGGACATGTGCAGTTTGTATCGGTGGCATGGATACCTACCTGCAGCGCTCGACTATCGGTGTGTGGTGGGGGAAGAGGGAGGCCCAATTAACTATAGAGGTACAATGGCTGGTATATGTGTGGAGGAGGAGAGAGGCCTACCTCATGTATTAAGGAGATCGATCTGCCTCATGTATTAAGGGAGATCGATCGGCATCCATGCATATGTGCAGGAGATGAATAAGGTTGGGAGAGAGACAGAGCTAGAGTGTTGGAGGGGGTGGTAGTGGAGTTGCTTCTAACAAATGGTGGGATAGGTTTGCTAGACAAACGGAGGGCACGCCCGCAATATCAATAAGAGAGGAGATGGCTGCTTGTTGTCTGTGCACGTGTGTGTGAGAGATGGGTCAGGAGGCATGCACGAATGATGAGGGGGGACGATGTGGCTGTGGTAAGCAGAAGTAACTACATAGGATGATCAATCGCCCTTTGTAAGATAAAGGAGAGACATAACTTGTGAGGTACGTCGATCGATGGGGGGGGTAGTTAAAGTCGATCTAGGTATATGTTGGGAGATTGATCGATATACATGCATGTGTGTGTTAGAAGCAAATGAGGCACGAGGAGAAGGATAGAGAGAGAGGGATGCATGTAGGAGGTGGTACGAGAGGCATACTATATCGGGGGGGGAGGAGTGTGCGAGTACGAGATAGATGAAAAGAGTGGTGGGAGTGAGGCATGGACGGTGACAAGAGAAGAGGGGAAGCTTGTGTTTGTGCTAGGCACACCTGGCTAGAGAGGCATATCGATCGATGTGTGCCGTAAAGAAGGAGCTGGGGTGCCTACACACACCGTGGGTGAACGACCTAAAGTGAAAAGACGAATTTGCGCGATGGAGCTAGAGAATGCCGAGGGAGGGTGAGAGGGATGCGGGCGTGTGCATGCACAAGAGAAAGTTAGCGCTAGCTACAAAGATAAGAGGGTTGTGTGGGTGTAAAAGACGAATAGAGATCATATATACTTCATTATAAAAAGCGAATTCGGATATTTGAAGAATTTATCACAGTGTTTCAAACCGATGGATGTGTGAATATATATAATGGTGATACACGTGGTGTGGTTATGAACATGGTATACTACATTTAATATGTTTTATCTCTACTCTTATAAAAAACGGAGTTGTTGATGATGGTGTGCCTGCCATCCTGCATTATAGGCCATCTGATTTATATCTGGCGGATAGCAAGGAAACTATGATGGTTGAAGTTGGCAATAATGATGATTGTAGATTCTTATTGAAATAGAGAAATGAATTCAAATTTAGTTCGAATTGCAGCGGTAGTATAGACATTTGGAATGCACTAAAATGTTGGTATGAGTAGGTTACATGCATTATACAGCAAGCAAAAAAATTTAATCGGACATAACATGGATTCATACTCCCTCCTTCCATCTATATAGGGCGTAATGAGATTTTTAAGACCGCCTTTGAGTATTGACAAGATTAATAGTACATGACATGCACAATGTGAAAATTATATCATTGAAAGAACCTTTCACAGATGAATTTAACGATGTGCTTTGTGTAAGTTGCATGTCATATATCATTGCTCTAATATTTGGTCAAAGTTAGCATCGAAAAACGCATTAGGCCCTATATAGATGGAAGGAGGGAGTAGCTTTGAATAGCATTTGTATAGTAAAACGGGGCAAGACTCTCTCTTTGTGTGGTGTGAATAGTTTTATTTTTTGGTTTTCTTTTTGGTTGAGGGAAGTGCGAATTGATTTGGTACGTACAAGTACAATATTACTACATGTTAGGCTTGTCCCTAAAATTCAACCCGCGTCTTGTTATATCCCGAAAATTCAGATATCGTGCTCCCAAAACTGGCGCCTTCACAACCCGCGCCTTGCTATCCCGAAATTACAACGCGTGCGAAAACTCCCTCCAGCTGCCAAATCCCGACACGCGAAATCCCCCTTCTAACCCTGAGCCGAACGGGCCGCTAGTTCAAATCGGTGGGGGGTACTTTTGTAACACACCCTACATTTTGGACAAGCGCGTTCCTAAGTCATGCTTCACCCCCTCCCATCGCCCCCTTTTCGCCATTCGAAATCCTAGGATGCCATAACCTCTCTGCTCCAGCCGCGAAACCCCACCCTCCTCCGTCCACCACGTCACCGCTGCCCAGCCGGAGCCTCTTCCCCGACGACGTCGTCCAGCGCAACAGCTCGACTTCTCTCGTCCACCTCCCCAGATGAGGATCCATCGTCCATCTCGCTGTCCCGCCAGTTCAGCCGCCATGTCCTCCACCTCCAAGGAGCTGCTCCGACGATCGCCTCGTCTATCGCGGCTGCTCCATCCCCACAATGCTGCCTTAACCTGCTCCACCGGAACCGCAACATCCTCACCGACTCCTCAGACGAAGCCAAGGCCTACTCGGCGCCACCAAAGAGGTTGTACACTCATCGCATCACACCTTCTCCTTAACTCGACCTCCCGGCGCCGACGGTGCTCCATCCCGGACCCCCATGGAGCGGCTACCTTGAAGCCGGCGCCACAGGCGACATCTCCACGACGGCTCTCCCCCAGTGTGAGGCCCCTTCGGCGGTGGCGTCCATACCAGCCGGATCTGCTGCTGCTGCTCCGGCTCTCGCTCGATCGCTCGCTCGCCCAGCTGCTGCTGCTACTCTCCCCCTCGCTCGTGCTACTGCTCTGCTCCAATTAAGCCACACTTCAGTCGACTGAATCGACTTTTGGGTCAGTCGATTTTCAGGGGTTGGGAGGCTCGCCGGAGTTAAGGAAGAACCACCCGCAGCGGGGACGGGGGCTCGCCGGAGAGGTACCCCACTATCTATCTTAGGGTTCAGGGTGGGGGCGGGGGGCCTAGAGGGCTGGCCGGGGCGGCAGTGGCGAGTTGTTTCTGGGCGGCGAGGCGGTGCTGGGGCCGACGGTTCGGCCGGTGGTGGCTGGTGGCTCAGGGGGGTGCAGGTTGAAGATGAACTGCAGGCCCTCCCTAAACTACATGTCAAGTGCCTCTCTGCTACCATTGCGTTTAGTTTCGACAGTAGCATTCAGATTCCAGAGTAAATTTCAGTTTCGACAGTTAAGTTCAGAGTCAACAGTTTTTACCTCATTTGTTGTAGTCAGGTGGTTTTTGGTGATGTTAATTTTACATCCATTTTACATCATCTATTGGAGATGCTATTAGAATCCCACTTGAGATTGACAATGTATGTCTTGTGCTGCTTCAGCCTTGACGTCTTACGGCTCACCGGAGCTGCTCCAATGACAGAACGATCCATCATAACAGAGCAATGCCCTAGACGCCGTCTACAGATTCCTCAGATCTTCCTCCACACCTCCGACAGCCACCTCTGCCTCAACTGCTTCAACGACCAACCCAATGATGCTGAGGTCGACACGGCTACGGCAAAGAGGTTGTACACTTGTTGCATCACTTATTACTATACATTCACGTCGATCCATTAGGGTTATTTTGGTTCAACGGAAAAACATCGATCCACTGGTTGTTACCATCACTCTAAATTTCTGCATGCTCTCCTTACATAATCTCACCATATTTTTTTGTATGCATGTCAGATATTGTACACAGTCATGCTGAACATGTAGAGAAAAAGAGAAGAGTTTTGCGTGGCAATACAATGTCATGCAGACATCGCTCCATGGTGGGTTCAATGGCAAACCCTCACAACCCCTCTCCAGATTGTAATCCAGAGGAAGATATCTGTTCTGAGGCGGATTCGGACGCCGCTGACCACTCA
>NC_041388.1:23505169-23567314 GCF_002162155.2 Triticum dicoccoides
AGGTGTTTGCTCTACCTTGGCATGATGATGTTAGTCATATCATGCATATGTTGCCTTGCAGTGCCTACTTTTAACATCATATATGTCATCTGCTTAGTTTAGACATGTTCTGTAATGCCACCTGTTTAGTTTCTATATCATATATGGGAATTATGCAGTCTCATGTCTTTTAGCCAGCCATAATATATGTGAAATGTGCAATGCCATCCTGTTTAACTAGGCATCATATATTTTAATGATATCTTGCCCATCCTTTTCTTCATTACATTTCCATTTGTCGACAATGTTTGTACATTAAACTACTCTTCCTGTGAATCAGCCATTTGGGTGGGAGATGGAAAAATCTGGAGTGAAAACAAGGCCTTCAGAGCAGACATTGCTACCTGTCGAAGCAGATCTCTTGTTGGGTCCCGATAGCTCCTCAGAAATGGATTCAGAGATAGATGACCAGTCCTATTCCCCCACTGAGGTGTACGCTCTAACTTGGCACGGTTATACTGCTCATATCATGCATACGGTGTCTTGCATTGCATAGTTTAGACATCATATACACAATATTCAACACCATGTTCTTAGTTCAGAAACCATATCGAATGCCCTCTGTTTAGCATATAAATCACATATGTGAATTAAATGATGCGATCCTGATTACTTAGATAACATGTAGGTGAATTATGCCATGCGGTCCTGTTTAGTTATTCATCATATCTTTTAATTATGTTATGCTATGCTATCCAGTTTAGATAGACATCATATATGTGAAATTATGTCATGCTATCCGTTTTAGTTAAACAATATACATGTCAACTATTTCATGCCCTCTTTTTTCCACACTATCTATTGCATCTGTCTCTCATACAATGTCGGTACATTCAACTATGTTTCCTGCTTATCAGCCATTTGAATTGGAGCGGGTGATGCCAGTATCTAGCAGACTAAAAACACGGTCTTCAAATAAAACAGTGCTACCTCTTGGTGGACATAGCACCCCGGTTGTACATGCACAAGAACCAGCCCTACCACACATAACCCAAATTCTCGCAGATTGTACCCCTACTACGATGGACAGAGAACCAGCTTCACCCAATCTAACCCCAATCCTAGTTGATAGTAACCCAGTTCCTGTTGACACAGCACCATCTCCACCACAGAGCTCCCAAACAAGAGCAGTTAGTAAGGCAGCTCCAGTGCCCATAGGGCCAGTACTATCACGGCGAACCCCAACTCCACCAGTTAGTACGCCTATTCCTGTGGAGGAAGCATAACCAGCTAGTCGTAGTTTAGCATCTATCGCATTTGATGTTGTTAAATCGTATGTGCGTATCTTCCCATCTTGGAAATATTATACTGAAGATGAAGGAAAATGCCAGTTGCAGGTGTTTGTCCAGGAGTTATGTGTAAGTAATGTTATTCATGGCAATTACTTTGCTTCGTCCCATACATCCTACCTCATGATGGTTATAATACAGCAAATTTTCCCATTTTTCTCTATAGAGAAGGACCGATTTGGAAACTCAGGATGAGGTAACCTGTGCTAATACCTCTGCTATCTTCAAGAATGCTTGGTGGCAGTATCGGAATTACCTGAAGAAAATGTACTTCACCGGCAAAGAAACTCATCAAATTCCCTTACGTTCTCATGAGACACATTTACTGGACGATGACTGGGAACGCCTTGTTCTGTACTGGTCCCGAACCAAGAATGTGGTAAGGTCTATGAGCTCATTTTCTATTTTTAAGTATTATATTCTTGCGTCTTACTGTACTCTGTTCATGTAGAACAAGTGCCTAAACCTGAAGAACAACTGTTCTAATTTAAGATTCCATTGCTACCATAGGACATAGATATATGTTTGTTTGATGCTTTTATTATGTACTAGTACTTGGCAATAGAAGACTTGGTAGTTTAATCCTGTCCACCTTACTAATGAACTGGTTCACCGCAATGAGTTTCATATACTAGTACATGCTAAACTTGTTATGTGTCTTCTTGTTTCTTCTTTTAGAATGCTAACAGAATATTGGGGAAGAGTGCCTTATTAAGCAACGGTAAAGGAAGCAATGCAGATAAGGTTCAGGATAGTGACACATCCTGTCTTGGTTTAGTGTTGGAGTTACTGGCCACTACCGCTTGCACAAGCTATTCAAACTCACTGTCTGAATCAGTTCGGTTTGTTGAGTCTCAACTACAAGCTGAAAGACATCGATCAGCTATGCTGCGACAAGAAGCGGAAGGACTACGGAAGTCCCTGGAGCATTCAGATGCATACTTTCTGGTGCAACAGCAAGCGTTGGAGGATTTTAGCGCCAAACAGGACAAAGCTAATCAGCTTGCTAAGCTTATTGCCAGCATGGTGGATACCCAGGATAATGTTTCTTGAGCTCTATTGAAGTTGTTTCAGTAATGCTCTTGTTTTGCTGCCGCGTTTATTTGCACTGGTGGCCAATTTTGACGACCAGTGTATATGATATGCTGCTTTGTTCCCTATATTTGCACTGGTGGCGAACTTTGATACCTAGTGGATGTATGTGTAATAGCCGTGATAGCCTAGCGTTAATTGCTTGCTTATTTATTTCCTTGTTGTCTTGTTTATTTGTTTGCTTGTAGTCATTGCAGTTCTTTTTCCGCGGTTAACTAGTGGCTGCAATAACCTATTTTTTAAAACTAGGCCACAATAACCATGGGCTAATATTTACTGTAGTGACACTGGGCCTCCTACGGGCCGTAGAAACAGTGGGCCTTCTACGGGCCTTAGAAACTGTAGGCCTTCTACGGGCCGTAGAAACAATGGGCCTTCTATGGGCCGTATCATCAATGGGCCTTATACGGGTCGTATGATCGATTGGCCAAACATGGGCCAATAACAGGCCGCATTATGGCCGTAAATGGGCTAGAGTTGGAATCGTCCATTCATGGGCCAACCATAACCGGCCATCGTTAATAGGCCGTATTTGATGACGCTATGAAAATGTCCCAAAGTATTAATGGACCACAAACGGGCCGACTATAACCATGGGCTGAATTTGGCCCACAAGCAGAAAATGACAGTAACGGGTCGTAAGTAAACGAATGCTGGAAATGAGCCCAAGAATAAATGGGCTCTGAGAAGGCCGAAAGATAACATGGGCTGGAAACGGCCCAATGAAATAACGGGCCATTAATGGGTATAAAGTGATACACTGTTCATTACGGGCCAGTTTCACCACGGGCCGTTAATGGGTGTAAAGTGATACACTGTTCATTACGGGCCAGTTTCACCACGGGCCGTTAATAGGCCAAGAGTTACATAGGGCCTCATATGGGCCGAAAGACGTCATGGGCCATACATGGGCCAGAAGTGAAAACGGGCTGGAATCATATTGGATGGCCCAGATGACGCTACTGGGCCTAATTTGGATAGGGTGTAACGGGCCTTGGGTTAGCGGGCTGTAAATGGGCTATATGCGAACATGCCGTAAACAGGCTTTCCATGGGCCGACCCACCACCTTTTGACGAAGTCAAACGGGCCGGCCTTTTCATAGGAATGGGCCTCTGTTGGGCCGTGCCATGTGTCGACGTATCATAGGCGCCTTCCGTCCAATGAGTGGTTGACATCTGTCCCAACAATGAGCCGACACGTGTTTCCTCTAGCCAATGATGATTTTACACATGGAAAATCCCCATTGGTCGGGATTGTTAACGGGTTATCGGATCCAAAACCCGACCCGATAGCTTAACGGCGTTCCGTTACGGTGGATGCCACGTGTCGATCACCCTTGACGAAAGCACTTCTGTGACGCGCGATTTATCGTCATGGAAGTGGACACTTCCGTGATGATAATTTTGGTAATGTCATGGAACACTTCTACGACAGCATAGGTATGACTATCTTGATTCTGTCATAAATTTGTCATGGATGTACATGCATGACAAAAAAAGCGACCTACTGTGACAAACACGTATCATCACAGAAGTGTATTTTTTTGTAGTGATATCTCAAAACAATCATCAAGTATCAAACTTCTCTTAGTATTCAATGCACTTATATGAAAGTTTTTATTATTGCCATGTTGTTCTAAAGGACTCTCAAAATAATATAAGTGAAGCATGAGATATCAATTATTTCTATAAAATAAAACCACTGCCGTGCTCTAAAAAGATATAAGTGAAGCACTAGAGCAAATGACAAACTACTCCAAAAGATATAAGTGAAGATCAATGAGTAGTCGAATAATTATGCAACTATGTGAAGACTCTATAACATTTAAGAATTTCAGATCTTGGTATTTTATTCAAACAGCAAGCAAAACAAAATAAAATAAAATGACACTCCAAGCAAAACACATATCATGTGGTGAATAAAAATATAGCTCCAAGTAAAGTTACCGATAGACGAAGACGAAAGAGGGGATGCCACCCGGGGCATCCCCAAGCTTAGGCTCTTGGTTGTCCTTGAATATCACCTTGGGTTGCCTTGGGCATCCCAAAGCTTAGGATCTTGCCACTCCTTATTCCATAGTCCACCGAATCTTTACCCAAAACTTGAAAACTTCACAACACAAAACTTAAAAGAAAATCTTCGTGAGCTCCGTTAGCGAAAGAAAACAAAACACCACTTCCAGGTACTGTAATGAACTCATTATTTATTTATATTTGTGTTAAACCTACTGTATTCCAACTTCTCTATGGTTTATAAACTCTTTTACTATCCATAGATTCTTCAAAATAAGTAAACAACACATGAAAAACAGAATCTGTCAAAAACAGAACAGTCTGTAGTAATCTGTAACTAACGCAAACTTCTGGAACCCAAAAAATTCTAAAATAAATTGCTGTACATGAGGAATTTATCTATTAATCGTCTTCAAAATAAATTAACTAAGGATCACTCTCCAATAAAAAATGGCAGCAATTCTCGTGAGCGCTAAAGTTTCTGTTTTTACAGCAAGATCGCAAAGGCTTTCCCCAAGTCTTCCCAGAGGTTCTACTTGGCACACACACTAATTAAACCATAAAAACTCAATCATAACATAGGCTAGATCAATTATTAATTACTAAACAGGAACAAAAATCAAGTAACAAAAATAAAGTTGGGTTGCCTCCCAACAAGCGCTGACGTTTAACGCCCCTAGCTAGGCATGATGATTTCAATGATGCTCACATAAAAGATAAGAATTGAAACATAAAGAGAGCATCAAGAAGAATATGACTAGAACATTTACATCTAACCCACTTCCTATGCATAGGGATTTTGTGATCAAACAATTTATGGGAACAATAATCAACTAGCATAGGAAGGCAAAACAAGCATAACTTCAAAACTTTAAGCACATAGAGAGGAAACTTGATATTATTGCCATTCCTACAAGCACATATTCCTCCCTCATAATAATTTTCAGTAGCTTCATGAATGAATTCAACAATATAACTATCACATAAAGCATTCTTTTCATGATCTACAAGCATAGAAATTTTATTACTCTCCACATAAGCAAAATTCTTCTCATTCGGAATAGTGGGAGTATCATAAGAAACTCGAATACTACAAATTGTTTCCACATTAAAAGAGTAATGTTCAGAAAAAGGGTAATCATAATCATGAAAAGTTTTATAAATATAATCATCACTACTTTTTATAGCATAAGTGTCATCACAATAATCATCATAAGTAGCAACTTTTTCTCATCATAATCAATTGAAACCTCTTCCAAGATAGTGGAATCATTACTAAATAAAGTCATGACCTCTCCAAATACACTTTCATAATTATCACAATAAGATTCAACATCCTCCAAAATAGTGGGACTACTACTTCCTAAAGTTGACACTCTTCCAAACCCACTTTCATCAATATAATCATCATAAGAAGGAGGCATGCTATCATCATAATAAGCAATCCGGTTTTTATTGGCCTACTCTCTTCAAGGATGCCTGTAAGTTTGTCTTGTCTTGTGATGAATGTCAAATAATTGATAACATTAGTAGACGTGGAGAAATGCCTATGAACTATTCACTTGTTATTGAACCATTTGATTTTTGGGGCTTTGATTATATGGGACCGTTTCCTTCCTCTAATGGGTATACACGTATTTTAGTTGTTGTTGATTACGTTACTAAGTGGGTAGAAGCTATTCCAACTAGTAGTGTTGATCATAACACCTCTATTAAGATGCTTAAAGAAGTTATTTTTTCGAGGTTTGGAGTCCCTAGATATTTAATGACTGATGGTGGTTCACATTTTATTCATGGTGCTTTTCATAAAATGCTTGCTAAGTATGATGTTAATCATAGAATTGCATCTCCATATCATCCACAGTCTAGTGGTCAAGTAGAACTAAGCAATAGAGAGCTTAAATTAATTTTGCAAAAGATTGTTAATATATCTAGAAAGAATTGGTCCAAGAAACTTGATGATGCATTATGGGCCTATAGAACTGCATATAATAATCCTATGGGTATGTCTCCATACAAAATGGTTTATGGAAAAGCATGTCACTTACCTCTCGAACTAGAACATAAGGCATATTTGGCCATTAAAGAGCTCAATTATGAGTTCAAACTTGCCAGTGAGAAGAGACTATTTGACATTAGCTCACTTGATGAGTGGAGAACCCAGGCCTATGAAAATGCCAGACTGTTTAACGAAAAAGTTAAAAGATGGCATGACAAAAGGATACAAAAATGTGAGTTTAATGTAGGTGATTATGTATTGTTATACAACTCTCATTTAAGTTTTTTTGCATGAAAACTCCTCTCTAAATGGGAAGGACCTTACGTTATCGAGGAGGTCTATCGTTCTGGTGCCATAAAAATCAACAACTTTGAAGGCACAAATCCGAGGGTGGTGAATGGTCAAAGAATCAAACATTATATCTCAGGTAATCCTATAAATGTTAAAACTAATGTTATTGAAACCGTAACCTCGGAGGAGTATATAAGGGCTGCCTTCCAGAACGTTTCAGCCTCCGAAAAGGAAGAGGTATGTGGTACGGTAAGCAAACCGACTCCAAAACAGTTCTAATAGAAATTTTTCTTCGTTTTGGTATATTTAAGAAAATAGGAAAATAAGAAGCAGTCCGAAAAGGACACGAGGTGTCCACGAGGGTGGAGGGCGCGCCCCCTGCCTCGTGGGCACCTCGTGTGCACTCCGGACTCCGTTTTCTTGCACGTACTTCTTTTGGTCGGTAAAAATTCATTATATAATCTCTCGAAGGTTTTGACCACCGTACCACACAAATATCTCATGTCTTTGTTTCGAGCAGTTTTTTTGACAGATCTAGATCATCATGACGTCTTCAAGCGCCCCCAAGGACAAGTTTTTCAAGAGGGTTATCAACCCCTACCTCGTGGAGGTGCTACAACACCCTCAAACCATTGAGTTGCATGAGGGGGTACTGCACATCCGCGATGTTGAGGGACCGAGGAGGACCGGAAGCGTGGAGAAAAGACTCGGAGCAATGGAGCAACAAGTTTTCAAGTGTTAGAGGATGGTGGAACGCGGACTCGATGCCAACCACATGATGATCGCGGAGTTCACCAACAATCACAAGCTGGATGTCAAGGACATTGGGGATACCATCTTCAAGCTTCACAAGAAAATTGAGCACCTCCAAGCCCAGATCTATGACCTGCAAAACCAAAACTGTGAGTATGAATATAAATTCAAGAGGATGAGTTTGGCTGTAGATTCGAGGATCCCGGAGACTCGGACATCCTTCTATGATGGTGATCCCATGCCTTGGAAGATGGACGTCAAGCCTACATCATCAACAACTCCATCATCACTACCACCAAAGGAGAATTGGGTATTGGGTATGGACACTCCCCTTGGCAACTGCCAAGCTTGGGGGAGTGCCCCGGTATCGTATCACCATCACACTTTTATCTTTATCGTTTTTTAGTTCGATCCTTTTGGTAATATCTTGATCTAGTAGAATAAAGTTTAGTATGACCTAGTTTTGAGTTTTGATTTATGATCCTTCTATGTAATCGAGTCTGTGAGCTATATATAATAAAGATTAGTGTTGAGTCAACGGCTTTGCTATCTTGCTATGATCTTGAGGGAATAAAAGTAAGAATAAAAAGAAATAAAGAGATCATATAGATCTTATGTAGGGTAATCACTTCACATATAAAGAGTATGATGAATAAAAGTTGTTGAGAGTTGACAAACATAGTTTTGGTCATCGTTGCAATTAATAGGAAGTAATAAATAAAGAGAGGTTTTCACATATAAATATACTACCTTGGACATCTTTTATGATAGTGAGTGTCCGTGTCAAAACCGGCGGATCTCGGGTAGGGGGTCCCGAACTGTGCGTCTAGGCCGGATGGTAACAGGAGACTGGGGACACTTTGTTTTACCCAGGTTCGGGCCCTCTCGATGGAGGTAAAACCCTACTCCTGCTTGATTAATATTGATGATATGGGTAGTACAAGAGTAGATCTACCACGAGATCAAGGAGGCTAAACCCTAGAAGCTAGCCTATGGTATGATTGTTGTGTATGGAGTTGATTCTGTCCTACGGACTACAACCCTCCGGTTTATATAGACACCGGATAGGGTTAGGGTTACATAGAGTCAGTTACAATGGTAAGAGATCTTGAATATCCGCATCGCCAAGCTTGCCTTCCACGCCAAGGAAAGTCCCATCCGGACACGGGACGAAGTCTTCAATCTTGTATCTTCATAGTCCAGGAGTCCGGCTGAAGGTATAGTCCGGCTATCCGAACACCCCCTAATCCAGGACTCCCTCCATAGCCCCTGAACTAGGCTTCAATGACGACGAGTCCGGCGCGCGAAATTGTATTCGGCATTGCAAGGCGGGTTCCTCCTCCAGGTCCTTCATAGAATATTGTAATCACCAAGAGTAGTGTCCGGCTCTGCAAAATAAGCTTCCACATATTGCCATAGAGAGAATAATATTAACACAAATCAAATTTTCTGACGTATTCCACAGTGCGCCAACACACTATAGCCAAGTCCTTCGAATCGTGTTTACTTTTTCACCTCAGCATGTTTTGCGAGGCGGTTTCCTTGGCACGTCTTGTCAAAGCAGAGATCGTGTACCCCCCTTTTACGGGATTATCATCAATACGGACGTGGGTAACCCAACCGCGCCACTTATCACGGCGCTTGGGAGGCAAGCGAGTTTTACTAGGCAGGTGGGACGCACAAACGCATCCGCCTATATAAGGGGACAAGGATCCACCTCTTTACCTACGCCTTCTTCCTCCTCTGCCTATCCATCTCTCGCGCACCCGAGCTCTAGCGCCCAAGCCCGCACTTCCCACCTCAACCTTCTCCAGCAATGTTCGGAGTGGGAGGTAAATGGATGGTCTCCTCCGTTACGGAGGGTAAAATCAAGAAGCTAAGGAAGGCCGGGTATCTGTCCAAGGACATCGCGCACCGGCTTCCCGAGGACGGGCAGCTTATCCACACCCCAAGGCCCCATGAGAGGGTGGTATTTCTCCCCCACTTCCTCCGCGGACTGGGCTTTCCACTCCACCCATTTGTTCGGGGGCTCATGTTCTACTACGGCCTGGATCTCCATGATCTGGCTCTGAACTTCATCCTCAACATCTCGGCGTTTATCATCGTGTGCGAGGCCTTTCTCCGCGTCCGCCCCCATTTCGGCCTCTGGCTCAAGACCTTCAACGTCTAGCCCAAGGTGGTGCGCGGGAGCCAGGCGGAGTGCGGAGGCGCTATGGCGGGCAAGATGACCAACGTCCTATGGTTCGAGGGCTCTTTCGTGGAGACCCTAAAGGGATGGCAAGCCGGGTGGTTTTATATCACCGAGCCACACGATCCGGAATGGACCGCAGCCCCCGAGTTCCGATCCGGACCCCCCACGCGGCTTATGTCCTGGAAAGAGACGGGCCTGTCATGGGGTGACGAAAAAGAGGTGACTGGATTGCAAACATGCATCCAGTCCCTGGTGAACAAGCCAGTCCGGCTTGTTAATATAATCCAGGTTATGCTCATCCGCCGGATCCTCCCGTGCCAACAACGGGATTTTAATCTGTGGGAGTTCGACCCGGCGCAGCACCAAACTCTCCACAGGCTCTTTGACACGACGTATGAAGACGCCTGGAAGGTGCTATTCAAGGGCGCCGAGGCTCCCGCATCCGCTTCCGAGGACCGCGGATACAGCTCGCAGCGTCACGCTAGCAAGGTATGCCATCTACACCCTTCACAGAATGTTAAGCCTTTTTTTCATAGTTTGACACTATGCGGGATCTGAACTCCCTTTCCTTTGATAGGCTTGGCGGGCGATAGCCGAGCCGATTAACTGTCCGGCTCCGCTGCCCGAAGATCCAGCCCCAGCTTTACTGGTGAAGCTGCTGGCCCCGGTGCCTTATGTGGTGCCGGAGAAGAAGGCCAAGAAGAAGAAGACCACAGGGATTCGAAAGAGTGCCCGCAACATGGTCGTGTAGAATTCGTCATCTGACGAGTCCGAGGCGCCCTCCTCCCGCGAGAACGAGGAGGAGGAAGAAGAAGACTCTCCCTCTCCAGTGGAGGGAGGAGAGAAGAGGAAGGCCGCCCCAACGGGGGAGGCCGAGGGGTCTAGGAAAAGGAAGACCCCTCCGCCGGACTACGCCCCTGACGCCGAAGAGGGCGAAGAGGAGTGGCCGAACAGGGCCAAGCGTCCGGCGAAATCGTGAGTTCAGGTATCAGAGTAACTCATGATGTTTCTTTATTGCGCAATTTTCCCTAATGTCGAATGTAATCATGCAGCCCGCCCCGGGCCACACTCAACGAGTCGTCGAGCGGCTCCCTAGATTCATCGGACGTGAACTTTGTTCCGCCCGCTGTCTCCCCCCGCACTGTGGATGACACCGAAGTGGCATCGCAACAAGCTCCGGGGCAGGAGGAAGTGGTCCTGGAGGAGCCGCAAGGCAACCTCCCGGACCCCAGGAGTGAAGGGGACAAGACCCCTCAGGGCTCCAAGTCCGGCTTTAAGCCGGACACCGTGCCGGAATCTTCAACAGTTCCGGACCGCGGCAGGCGAACTCCTTACAAGAGGAGCAAGCCTTCTGAGCCGGCAGCCTCCGTCCAACCGGAGGCGCCGGACAATCTGCTGAAGGTGCTTGAAGGCGCCTCCATCGACGAGGAGCACCGTACTATTATAAGTACGGTGATCCAGAAGGTTCAGTCCGCCAAGAGCGGGCTGAGTGAAGCTTGCGCTAGCCTCCTAACAGGCTTCGAGGTAAGTAAGAATATGTAAAAATATTACCGCATAGACAGTAGCCCCTGATGCTCTGTTTGGCGTTCGGAAAGAAAAGTCGAATAGAGGATCTGTTAAATTTCGCAGGAGTCTAATAATGAAGAGTCAATATGCGTATGCAGGCTTCACTGCTAGCCACCGCCGCACTGACTGCGGAGGTGGATGCCCTGAAACAGGGACTCGAGCGGTCCGAGCAAGAGCTCGGCCTGGCCAAGCAGTAGCTCGAGGAGAAAGAAGGTAAGAAATACCTTATAAAAAAGTGCCTACAGAGGCGTGATTGCAAAAAAAAATAATAGGATTGAACTGCTTATTGTAGGGGCCACGACTAAGGCGGCGACCCTCAAGCAGGCGCTGTCCGAGGCTGAAAAGAAAACGGCCGCAGAGCGCACCGAGCGAGAGAAACTTGGGTCTCAGGTCGGCGAGATGCAACAAGAGCTTCAGGCTCTCATGAAAAAACATGAGAGTTTGGAGCTTGAGTCGAAGACCCAAGCGTCCGAGCTCGCGACGGCCCTTGAGGCTACCAAGTCTGCCAAGGCCGAAGCCCAAAAGGCCCTTCGAGAGTTGGAGGATGTGAAAAAGATAGCAGCGGGTAAGGCATTCTTTATGCAAAGCAGAAATATAAAAGTAAACTACTTGTTACTTACCCGAATCCGGAGTTCTCCAGGGGCCTTCGCAGATCTTCCCCGCAGCGTATCCGATGCCGCCGCATTCTACCGAGCTGAAGAGGGCAGCTCGACGGAGAAGGTGTTCTGGTCTCAGTATGCTGAGGCCGGACACCCTGTGCCCTTGAGCGACCAGCTGAAACAGCTGGTCGAACTCCACAAGGCGGCCGAACAAGCCATGAAGGGCTTCATAGTTCGGCTGTGGCCTGGAGAGGCCCTGCCTGGGAGCTACTTTGGGCTGGTGCGGCGGCTGGTGGAGGCCTGTCCAAGGCTCGAGGTCATCAAGCGCTCTGTCTGCATCGAAGGTGCCCGTAGGGCCCTTGCGCGTGTAAGGGTGCACTGGGGTAAGCTGGACGGTGAGAAGCTTATGATGGACGGGCCGCCGTAGGGGAAGGATCATCGCAAGCCGGAGAACTACTATAAGGATGTTCTTGCGGGTGCCCGCCTTGTGGCGGATGAGTGCACCAAGGATGTAATTTTTGAATGAATTTGCTCGTGTTTATCCTATGCACTGAAAACTTGTTCATATGCGCTAAGCAATGCTTATTGAATTTAAAATATTATTTTCTGTGCGGCCGTTTATCGAAAATTGAGAGATGGCCAGTCGTCGGCTTCTGCCCCCATGCCACTAGTGCTGGGGTGTTCGGTGATAAACCTGGGCTCTCTTGTTCCCATGCTTGGGTCCTTCGAGGGAGGTGCTCAGCACGACGAACCGGGCAATCGGACTATAATGCTTGAACACTCTCACTTAGCCATAGAACTTTATAATTTTAAATTTCGGCGAAGCCCCTAGTTCGGAAGACCGAGTTCGGGGCGCTATCCACGCCTTGGCTGGGGTTATCCAGCTCCTCGCTCGAAGCGGCATAAGCCTTTAGGGACTCGAAAAAACTCTCGAACAGCGACCGGTCTCTCGCCTCATCATGACAATCAGTTTTAGCTTTCTCCACTGAGGTGCTTAACCCAGCTCAACCGGGGCACAATCGCAGTGGTTCTCCTAGTGCTACCTTAGCCGATATAGCAGAACATAAGGCACCAAAACATAGGAGCCGGGCAAACCCAACTATTGACCCAAATCATGATTCAGAGCCGATGCATATAGTCCTATAAGTTCGGGGTGCCGCACTTGTGAAAGTGTACGGACTTCTCACACCATATTAAAGGGTACTGAAGCCCCTGGCGTACTTTGCCGTACCACCATGTATGGGTGCGACATGTCATTAATGAACATATATATGAAAAGAGTAATGCAAAAAATAGACAAAAAGCTAAGCATTATTTATGGAGAGGCTATTTATCAAAGCCGAATGATACAAATGGTGCGGTAAGCAAAAGATATTGGACTATTCAGTATGTCCTGACCAGGGGCAGGCCGCGGAATTATATATAAAGTAGGTATACCGCTCGTAACAGAGACCACCTGGGAGTTCCATAATGCGGCATTGCTTATCTGCCTCCCTGGATCTTGCATCGTTTGTGCGGCAATCGAATTGCCGAACAGGTCGTCCGAAGTATGGAGTCCTGAAAGTAAGAAAAAATTAAAAAAAGAATCCGGCAGCTCCTGGTACGTTTTAAGCCGTGTTTTGGGCGTGCCGTTATTGTGCCCCTTCCCCTGTGCCCATGGTATTTCGAGGGCGTAGTTATGTACGCGAGGTACTGGTTTCGCTAGGTCGCGAAAGCTGGGGTTGGGGCCGCATTGCTACGCTTGCTCAGAGTGTGCCAGGCGGTCCTGCTATAGGTTACTCCGGGCGCGCTTGGCAGTGTCTGGCTTTTTAATGGCCGGACTGGAAAATTGCTTAAGAAGGCTACTTTGTACCTCCGTTGCGAAAGCCGCCGTATGTTCCTCCGTACGGAGGGAGCGTTCGGTGTTTTCGTTGACCGTGATTACTCCTCGAGGGCCTGGCATCTTGAGTTTGAGATATGCGTAGTGCGGCACCGCGTTGAATTTTGTGAATGCGGTTTGTTCGAGCGGGGCGTGATAGCCACTGCGAAACGGGACTATATCAAAGATTAACTCTTCGCTTCGGAAATTATCCGGGGATCCAAAGACCACGTCAAGTGTTACTGAGCCTGTACAGTTGGCTTCTACACCTGGTATGACGGCTTTAAAGGTTGTTCTTGTGGGTTTGATCCTTGAGGGATCTATACCCATTTTCCGCACTGTGTCCTGATAAAGCAGGTTCAGGCTACTGCCACCGTCCATGAGGACTCTTGTGAGGTGAAATCCGTCGATGATTGGGTCAAGAACCAATGCGATGAAGCCGCCATGACGGATGCTAGTGGGTTGGTCCCTTCGATCAAAAGTGATCGCGCAGGAGGACCATGGGTTGAACTTTGGGGTGACTGGCTCCATCGCGTATACGTCCCATAGCGCACGCTTCCGCTCCCGCTTGGGAATGTGGGTTGCGTATATCATGTTCACCGTCCGCACTTGTGGGGGAAAGCCCTTCTGTCCATTGTTGTTCGGCGGCTTGGGCTCCTCGTCGTCGCTGTGCAGCCCCTTGTCTCTGTTTACGGCTCTTAACTTGCCTGCCTGCTTGAACACCCAACAATCCCTGTTGGTGTGATTGGCTGGCTTTTCGGGGGTGCCATGTATCTGGCACAAGCGATCGAGTATTCGGTCCAAACTGGACGGACCCTGAGTATTCTTTTTGAATGGCTTTTTTCGCTGACCGATTTTATAGCCTCTGAATCCGGCATTGACTGCCGTGTCTTCATTGTTGTCGCTGTTAATGCGGCATTTTTGGTTGTTCCGACGTGTCCTGCCACTTTTGTCCTTGGTATCCGAATACCAGGGTTCTTTGATAAGTTATTACTGCAAGCTAGCCAGCTGTCTTCACCCGCGCAAAAGCGGGTCATGAGTGTCGTGAGGGCTGCCATGGATTTCGGCTTTTCCTGTCCCAGGTGCCGGGCAAGCCACTCGTCGCGGATGTTATGCTTGAAGGCTGCTAGGGCCTCTGCGTCCGGACAGTCGACTATCTGGTTTTTCTTTGTTAGGAACCGTGTCCAGAATTGTCTGGCTGATTCTTCTGGCTGCTGAATTATGTGGCTTAAGTCATCGGCATCCGGCGGTCGCACGTAAGTGCCCTGGAAGTTGTCGAGGAATGCGGCTTCTAGGTCCTCCCAAGAACTTATTGAGTCTGATGTCCAGCTGTTAAGCCAATGCCGGGCCGGTCCTTTAAGTTTGAGCGGGAGGTACTTGATGGCGTGTAGATCATCGCCACGTGCCATGTGGATGTGAAGGAGATAATCCTCAATCCATACCGCTGGGTCTGTGGTACCATCGTATGATTCGATGTTTACGGGTTTAAAGCCCTCTGGGATTTTATGATCCATTACTTCATTCGTGAAGCATAGCGGGTGTGCGGCAACTCTGTACTGGGCTATATCACGACGTAGCTCGGAAGAGCTATGTCTGTTGTGTTCGGCCCGGCCGGATTTGTTGTATCCGGCATGAGGATCATTGTCACGTGCTGTAGGGCGCCTGTGCGATCCGTAGATCGATCTAGTCTGTCTTGCCTTGTCCTCCAGTATGACTTGCAGGTCGGGCGCATTTTCCCGTGCCTTAGTTGTGCGGCGTCGGGGCATGGCTTGGGTGGAGGGCTGATAGGCCTCTTTGTCGCGGCCACAAGGTGGCCGGTCTGCCATGTCATGCGCTGGTGATGTAGGTGCTTCCTCCTCTGATCGGGGTAGTGACCTGCGTTTCCGGTAACTCTTGGAGGGGCGTTCGAGTTCATACTCTTCGGCCGCAAGGACTTCAGTCCATCTGTCAGCTAGCAAATCTTGGGCAGCTTTAAGCTGTTGCTGCTTTTTCTTGAGGCTGCTTGCCGTGGCTAAAAGCCTACGTCTAAAACGCTCTTGTTCGGCGGGGTCTAATGGTATGACGAATTCGTCCTCATCGAGGCTTGCCTCGTCTTCAGAGGGAGGCGTATAGTTATCATCCTCGACCTCTCGGTCTGCCGCTTTCTCATGAGGGCTGGCTTCTCCATCTTCCTGTGCCGAATCTTGCTGGGGTGGGTGTTCTTCGGCGCTATCCGGGGTAGTATTATCTCCCGTGCCGGAATCACCGTTTTTGCTTTGGCGGGATTTAGAGCGGCGCCGCTGACGCCGGCGCTTTGGCTGTTTCTTGGGGGCGTCATCCCCCATTGTTCCATCGCCATCTCCGTATTTTGGAGTATCCACCATGTATATGTCATATGACGAGGTGGCGTTCCAGTGCCCTACAGGTGCTGGTTCCTGTTCGTCTCCTATATCGTCGTCCATGCCGTCGATGTCTTCGGAGCCGAAGTCAAGTATGTCGGTTAAATCGTCGATAGTGGCTACAAAGTGGGTGGTGGGTGGGTTTTGAATTTCCTCACCGTCCGTATCCCACCCTTGCTGACCGTAGTTCGGCCAGGGCTCTCCTGATAAAGAGAGAGACTTAAGGGAATTCAGGATGTCGCCAAAAGACGAATGCTGAAAGATGTCCACGGCGGTGAACTCCATTACCGGCGCCCAATCGGATTCGATTGGCAGGGGTGCGGGGGGCTCGGAGTTCGGAGAGGTATCCGGCTCCTCGGAGTCTCGGGCCACGCGGAGTGCGGGGCTGGAGTTCGGCTCGATCGCCTCTGAGATAGCAGCCCCTGAGGCAGCGTCCAACCGCTGATCCTCAATCGGCGCAGTAGGTTCCGAATCAATGGTCGAAACCGATGCGTGTGCAGCCTCCAAGGCGCTGTTCGGCGGCAGAGCTATATCATGCCCATCGAGACAGTGTGGCACGCTTGGCTGTGGCTCAAATCCGTCGAAGATCAAGTCCCCGCGGATGTCAGCCGTGTAGTTTAGGCTTCCAAACCTGACCTGATGGCCAGGGGCGTAGCTTTCGATCTGCTCAAGGTGGCCAAGCGAATTGGCCCGCAGTGCAAAGCCGCCGAAGATGAAGATCTGTCTGGGGAGAAAAGTCTCACCCTGGACCGTATCGCTGTTAACGATCGAAGGAGCCATCGTGCTTAAAGGCGACG
Organism: Triticum dicoccoides; assembly: GCF_002162155.2. Taxonomy (NCBI): domain Eukaryota; kingdom Viridiplantae; phylum Streptophyta; class Magnoliopsida; order Poales; family Poaceae; genus Triticum; species Triticum dicoccoides. Next base: position 23,522,035 of record NC_041388.1, read on the forward strand.
ACACAGAGGAACTCTCAATGAAAGCACCAATGTCGATGTCAAAACCGGCGGATCTCGGGTAGGGGGTCCCGAACTATGCGTCTAGGCCGAATGGTAACAGGAGACTGGGGACACTTTGTTTTACCCAGGTTCGGGCCCTCTCGATGGAGGTAAAACCCTACTCCTGCTTGATTAATATTGATGATATGGGTAGTACAAGAGTAGATCTACCACGAGATCAAGGAGGCTAAACCCTAGAAGCTAGCATATGGTATGATTGTCGTGTATGGAGTTGATTCTTCCCTACGGACTACAACCCTCCGGTTTATATAGACACAGGATAGGGTTAGGGTTACATAGAGTCGGTTACAATGGTAGGAGATCTTGAATATCCGCATGGCCAAGCTTGCCTTCCACGCCAAGGAAAGTCCCATCCGGACACGGGACGAAGTCTTCAATCTTGTATCTTCATAGTCCAGGAGTCCGGCTGAAGGTATAGTCCGGCTATCCGAACACCCCCTAATCCAGGACTCCCTCAGTGAGCACTCATTAAAATATGACATGCTAAAAAGTTGATGTTGGACAAGGAAGACAACGTAATGGGTTATGTTTTCTTACGTCTGAATTATATTGTCATGGATCATCCAACATGTTGAGCTTGCCTTTCCCTCTCATGCTAGCCAAATTCTTTGCACCAAGTAGAGATACTACTTGTGCTTCCAAATATCCTTAAACCCAGTTTTTCCATGAGAGTCCACCATATCTACCTATGGATTGAGTAAGATCCTTCAAGTAAGTTGTCATTGTTGCAAGAAACAAAAATTGCTCTCTAAATATGTATGATTTATTAGTGTGGAGAAAATCAGCTTTATACGATCTTGTGATGTGGAAGAAATAAAAGCGACGAACTGCATAATAAAGGTCCATATCACAAGTGGCAACATAGAGTGACATTCTTTTGCATTAAGATTTCGTGCATCCAACCATAAAAGCACATGACAACATGTGGTTCCCTCTGCGAAGGGCAGATCTTTTATTCTTGTCTTATACTTTACTAGGTAAAGATGCCCGTGCGTTGCAACGGGAAAACACAATGTCCAAGGTGTGAAAACAAATATGATAAACACGGAAGCACCCTGGGGAATTCTTGAGCCGAATCTACGCAAGCCCTTCTTTCAACATGGCATTGTCTGTGACCTGTTTCGGAAGCTAGGTTCATCCGAAGTGAGGTTATATGTGGGGATTTGGGCTGGGTTTCAGGGATGCCGAATAGCCCGGACGTCTGTGACCCATTTGGGAAGCTCGACTGGGACACCGGGCATCCACTGGCCAGTTTGGCTAGCCCGGCTGTAGATGCTCTTTTGTGATCGAGACATAAGAACCCTTCATGAACTCTCAAGCCGAATCTTCACAGGCCTATCTTTCAATGTGGCATTGTCTGCACCATCATATTTCCTCGTGTTTTGGAATAAAAAATAACTATAGTGAAAACTACATAATTTGTATAGAAATACTATTTCAATCTATTTGAAAACTAAAATATTGTGGTACATGAAAAAACAATCAAGTGCGAGCACAAAATATCATAGACCTAGAAAGGGAACCTAATACTAATGATGTTCCCAGTATATGATCAGACCATCTCGTCGATTACATAGTGTGTTCTCTCTCTGGATGCAGGTGAGACAAATGTTCAAGTTCAGATATAGACTTCATATTGAAATTGATGTATACAAAGCTGTGCTATACATTTTGGCTGCACTGAAAGAGGGATCACATTTCTGCTATATACGTTGCCATTTTCGAGTTGTGAAATCATGCACATACTTCTTTAAAATAAAAGTAGTACTCAAGATCTGAATTCAATTTCAAAGAACAAATCACATGTTGAAGTACATCTTTGCACCCAAACCGTACATGTTCCAGTTGTGGAATTTAGAAGGCTACAGAAAAACAAACACAAACCAACACCCTGTTTACTGAATCAATCAACGCAAGCTGGCCATGCTACATATAGGGGGGAATAAGATCAGTTACATGGGGATCGCCCTGGTGACACACAACTACATAACCTTGGTCAGGAGGCCCATGATGCGGTGGCCCTTGCCGTGGAGGAACATGTACACCACTGCGCCCAGGAATCACTCCATCACATCAAGTGCCACACACCCACCATAAAAAAGGGAAGTGCCATACATTCAATATATTTACCCTAAAGGGCAGCCCCAGTGCATGTAGCTCGCGCTTGCGCAGGGTCTGGGGAAGGGTCCGACCACTTTGGGTCTATTGTACGCAACCTTTCCCTACATTTCTGTAAGAGGCTGTTTCCAGGACTTGAACCCGTGACCTCATGGTCACAAGGCAGCAGTTTTACCACAGTGCCAAGGCTCGCCTTCATTCAATATCTTTACCCTGAAACCAAAATTTCATCATGTGAAATACATTGTTACTGTATACTTTGTAAAAGTGGATTGGCCATTATCATATGGTTCACCGAAAGTAAATTTGAAGTATTTTAACTAATCCGTTAGAATTGAACTTTTCTTTTATCAAAAGCCAGAGAATTCCAACATTACAAAGATGCTTGGGGAATTCACTAAGTTCGAAGATCTAACATAAATGTCCTAAGCAATTCAAAGGGGACCAAGTTGGATATTACCATTATAGTATACAATTAATTTTAAGTGATAAATGTCAACCAGAATAACATATAAACTACCCATATCAATATACATGAGTGAGCTGTTAAAAAACATTCTGAATTCCATGAAAAGATAAGTTTCATTGTATATGGGAGAATATCATTATGTAATTTAGCTTTTATTGTGGATGCATTGTAATATAAGTCAAGAAAACATGCAAATACATTGGCTATCTTCGCCTGCCTGTATGCTGGCCACGATTTGTCAGTCCGTTGCTTCATGATTTTAGCCACCAACAACTCTTGCGTGCGTACACTAATTGTGTGCCTTTTGATCAGCTAGCTTGGTATAAAAGTAACCAAGCCAGCCTAAATATGGTTTGCTGCATAATGTGCAACAGTGCCTCAAAAAGGGAAAGAAAATTATGTGTGCCGTCGCACCGCAAAGAGACCTTGTTGGAAACTGAGTTGTTAAAGAATAGTGTGGAGAAGAAGCCAGAAAAGAATTTATGTCCATGATTAAAGGAGACACTTAGTCCAGGAAATGTACTACTGTTGTTCTTTGACGCTTTGTTCATGCCTCGGGCTGGGACACTTGTGGACTTTGTGCCTGCTTAGAAACCATTGCACGTTTTGTGGATATGTCATGAATGGATAACATAATTTTAGGAGCTCCTTAATTTCTAGGAATACCAGATTGTACTCTTTTAGGTAATGCCTGAAATTCTTACTGTTTCCTAAGCATCCCAGCTGTGGACTATGTTAGTTTAAGAATAGAGTAGAGACTGATGTTGTTTACTTAATACAAGCATCCCAGTTGGCAAAGACAATCCTAAGCAGAATAGAAGTAGTCTCTAGATGAAGAAGAAAACAACACATGTAATACAAGATATAAGGCATCCCCCATGTAATGATTAAATAGGTGCAATACTGATGAAGTAGGAAAACAGGGAGATACCGTCATATTCTCAGTCTTTGATTTCTATACAAATAGGCCTGGGCAATGGCATCTAAGTTTTGAAGACATGAAGGAATGACTACTGATGCTGGTTCGCAACCAATTCGTGTTCCAAAACTTGACAACGATTAGACAGAACAAAACATATGAATTATGCTGACAAGGCAGCCATGTAAATTCATGATATATGACAGATTCTTAGCTTGTTGTCATACTTTGTCGAGCAATCGAGTACATTTTGTCCCTACAAATCCTAGCTTTCCAGGAGCACAGATTTGCAGAACTTTTACTCAAAGTACCTTGCGTTATTATTCAGAATATAACCCTTGAGAAATTATATACATGGATGCTAGAGCTGGCATGATGACCAGGCAGGAAAGTAACATAAGTAGAAAAAAGTAAATGTTGCATGCATGTTTCCAACTAAGCGCACTTCCGAGATTCTGGGGCAGATAAATAACATTGAAATCGATACCACTACAGTGAGATTTTATCAGATGCTACTCCCCAAATATACCGACCATGTAGATATTCGCCAAACTGAAATTGTGAGCAATCAGAAGTAGCACCAATTTTTTAGAAAAATAAACTAAAACAGGGGTAGATCTAAGGGGGGCAAATCAGTAACATTCATTATACAACAGTGCAAACAAAGGAACATCAGTTGAATTCATCGATCATACAGTGGTGTACCAACTACAGTAACATCAAAAACAACTACTGTGAGGAACACATGCACCACAAGTTCACAACCAAAGCAGCGGGGCTATTTTTGAGGGAGGTCGAGGCATTACATACCTCTGGTGACAATCCATTGATGAGATCGCTATTGATGCCTTCCTTATAAGATTAGTCTTGTTCAGTGGCAGTGTCATGATAACATGGAAACACCAAAGTAAAAAAAACAGAAAATTACCTCCGGTCTATTGGGGCAATTGACCGAATAGTTGGCATGCAAATGGCTGTAGCAATAGTGTTTCTCAAAGAAATAAAAACCTGCTATGTAATGCAATGTACTCCCTTTGTTCACTTTTATAAGACCTTGAAGACATTTCAGACAATATGCAAAACAGCCTATTTTGAGTTGTCTGAAACGACTTACAAAAGTGAATGGAGGGAGTAGCAAAAATGGTGGTGGATTCACGAAAAGCGTCAGTCACTACTAAATGTTTTTTTCAGCATGGTCATTACTAAATGCTTGTGCAAGGTTCCTGCACAAGGTTTATGCTAGTAATGCTTGCAAGTCTTTTGTGTTATTCTATCCACCACAAGTCTAGAACAGTGACAATCACACAGAAATAGGTGCTGAACCATCCTTCGGTACAATACATATTTCATTAGATTCAGATCGGATAAGTAACAATGACAGACAACCAAATAACACTTCTAACTTAATTATGCAGACTAACCTGAAACTATTTTTTAGATGAGCTAACCTGAAAATATTAAGCGGACCTGGAACTAACCTGGCAGGAAACAGATATGGGGTGGAGCTGATGGCGTGGAGGTTGGGCCTGAACCTTCCTTGGAGGGAGAAGATGACTTGACAAGCTCTCCTCACTCCACCGCAGCCGGCGTCGTGCTTCCGTGACTCTGCTCCACGAGCGCGGCGTGGTGTGGCCGATGTAGGAGAGGAGACGGGATGGAGGTGGGGGAGCTGATGCTTCTTCGATCCGGCGCTCAACAGGAGAGGACAAAGGAGGACGGGGTTCCGCCTGCCGCGCCCATCCTCGACTCCGCCGCCCTCTCCCTCCGCGGGAACGCCGTGATCCGGGGCTTCGCCCGACAAGGGCCTCCCTTGCGGCGCTCTAGCCGCCTTCAACCAGGAAAATGGCAGCGGCGCCCAACCCTATTTCGCGAAAGAGAGAGAGAGAGACGTGGGTCGGGAGAGGGGGAAAATCCTCGCCGGCGTCGACTGGCGGCCGGCGCAGCACCGGATCGAGCGTCGCCGGGGTCGGTCGCCTCCTAGCGGCTGAGATTGGGAGGCGAGGGAGAGCCCGTGCTTTTTTGTGTTGGTGGACTGCAGGTTGAATATTGAAAACTACAGGGGGAGTTTTGGAAAACAACCTGAACGAAACGTTTTTCTCACTTACTAAAGGACTGCGGGTTAATTTCTCAGAAACGGATGGACTTTTTTGCAAAACTCCTAATGACGGACGACCAGAAGCAATCGCTGGTTTATTAGTAGGGAGAGATACAAGAGTCATGGTGATCTTCACCTTTCCTTTTTACATTTTATCCTTTGGCAAGCACTGTGTGTTGGAAAGATCCTGATATATATAGCTAATTGGATGTGAGTTTTCATGAACTATTATTGTTGATATTACCCTTGAGGTAAAAGGTTGGGAGGCAAAACTATAAGCCCCTATCTTTCTGTGTGTCTGATTAAAACTTCATACCTATAAGTATTGCGTGAGTGTTAGCAATTGTGAAAGACTAAATGATAGTTGAGTATGTGGAATTGTTGAAATCTCTTATATTGACTCTTTCCGATGTTATGATAAATTGCAATTGCTTCAATGACTGAGATTATAGTTTGTTAGCTTTCAATGAAGTTTCTGATTCATACTTGAAATTGTGAATGAATTGTTACTTTATCATAAGAACTCATATGACAATATATATGTTATTGTTATAAGAATGATCATGATGCCCTCATTTCCGTATTTTATTTTATCGACACCTCTATCTCTAAACATGTGGACATATTTTCGATATTGGCTTCCGCTTGAGGACAAGCGAGGTCTAAGCTTGGAGGAGTTGATACGTCCATTTTGCATCATGCTTTTATATCAATATTTATTGCATTATGGGCTGTTATTACACATTATGTCACAATACTTATGCTTATTCTCTCTTATTTTACAAGGTTTGCATGAAGAAGGAGAATGCCGGTAGCTGGAATTCTGGGCTGGAAAAGGAGCAAATATTAGAGACCTATTCTGCACAACTCCAAAAGTCCTGAAACTCCAGGGAGTCATTTTTAGAATATATAAAAAAATATTGGGCGAAGGAGGCACCAGAGGGGGGCTAGCCACCATCCACTAGGGTGGGGGCACACCCTACCCCCTGGGCGCGCCCCCCTGCATTGTGGGCCCCCTGGAAGGCCTTCGGTGCCCATCTTTGGCTATATGAGGTCTTTCGCCCTGGAAAAAATCATAAGCAAGCTCTCGGGATGAAAAACCGCCGCCACGAGGCGGAACCAATCTAGGGCTCCGGCGGAGCTGTTCTGCCGGTGAAACATCCCTTTGGGAGGGGGAAATCATCACCATCGATCCTCTCATCGGGAGGGGGTCAATCTCCATCAACATCTTCACCATCACCATCTCATCTCAAACCCTAGTTCATCTCTTATATCCAATCTTTGTCCCGAAACCTCATATTGGTACCTGTGGGTTGCTAGTAGTGTTGATTACTCCTTGTAGTTGATGCTAGTTGGTTTACTTGGTGGAAGATCATATGTTCAAATCCTTTATGCATATTAATACCCCTCTGATTATGAACATGAATATGATTTGTGAATAGTTACGTTTGTTCTTGAGGACATGGGAAAAGTCTTGCTATAAGTAGTCATGTGAATTTGGTATTCATTCGATATTTTGATGAGATATATGTTGTCTTTCCTCTAGTGGTGTCATGTGAACATAGACTACATGACACTTCACCATTATTTGGGCCTAGGGGAAGACATTGGGAAGTAATAAGTAGATGATGGGTTGCTAGCTAGAGTGACAGAAGCTTAAACCCTAGTTTATGTGTTGCTTCGTAAGGGGCTGATTTGGATCCATATGTTTCATGCTATGGTTAGGTTTACCTTAATACTTCCTTTGTAGTTGCGGATGCTTGCAATAGGGATTAATCATAAGTGGGATGATTGTCCAAGCAAGGGCAGTACCCAAGCACCAGTCCACCCACATATCAAATTATCAAAGTAACGAACGTGAATCATATGAGCGTGATGAAAACTAGCTTGACGATAATTCCCATGTGTCCTCAGGAGCGCTTTCCTTTATATAAGATTTTGTCCAGGCTTGTGCTTTGCTACAAAAAGGATTGGGCCACCTTGCTGCACCTTATTTACTTTTATTACTTGTTACCCGTTACAAATTACCTTATCACAAAACTATCTGTTACCGATAATTTCAGTGCTTGCAGAGAATACCTTACTAAAAACTGCTTATCATTCCCTTCTGCTCCTCGTTGGGTTCGACACTCTTACTTATCGAAAGGACTATGATAGAACCCCTATACTTGTGGTTCATCAGCCACAATTGGGCTGGCCTGCATCTTTCTTGGGCCTGAATGGCCATTGGGGCCTTCACACTTTGCGCCAGGCCCACAACTTACTTTGGCCTATATTCGGCCCAAATTTTAGTTGGGCCTTTTGTGGACCCAGTGCTTAGTTTGTCCCATGTAGCATTGGGCCATTAACAGGCTGAATATTCTGCTGGCTTATTACGGCCCAGAAGAAACCATGGGCCTTTAGCAGGCCAAAATGCATGTTGGGCCTCAATTTTCACTAGTCATCGACAGGCCTTTAGCAGGCTGAAATGTAGACCGGGCCTTTTTCCGCCCAGTTATATGATGGGCCATTACCAGGTCGAAACATATCTCGGGCCTTAGTTGGCCCACTAATATCATGGGCCTTTAACAGGACGAAAGCTTAGTACAGGCATCAACGGGCCAAATTATACGACAGGCCTTTAACAGGCCCAAAGTCACGTTGGGCTGAACTGTTGCCACCTTTATCATGGGCTGTTAGTGGGCCGGATGTCGCGTCGGGCGATATATGGCCCATGGGCAGGACGGGTCATTCCCAGGCCGAAAGACACACCGGGCTGAATGGGCCCATGTCTACATCGGGCCTCTAACAGGCCGGAAGTCACTGGGCTGTAATTGGGCCCAAATATTCTGCGAACAATTAACGTGCCAGATCTGGCTTCGGGCCGTAAATGGGCCATTATTAAATAGGTCGTTATTGGGCTAGCCCACTAGTACCTGAGTAAGTACTACGGGCCTTTGATTGGGCCGGCCTTTTTAACCTATATGGCCCTCTATTGGGTCATGCCACGTGTCTACGTACCATAGGCGCCTCCTGTCCAATGAATGGATGCCATCTGTCCCAACGGTGATCCAACACGTGTTTCCTCCGGCCAATGAGAATTTTACACATGGAAAATCCTCATTGGGTTGTTAGCGGGTTATCGGATCCAAAACCGGACCCGATAGCTTAACGCGACCCGTTACGATGGATGCCACGTGTTGGTCACCCTTGACGAAAGCACTTCCATGACGCAACATTTGTTGTCATGGAAGTGGACACTTCCGTGATGATAATTTTCGTAATGTCATGGAACACTTCTACGACAGCACATGTATGACTATCTTGATTCTATCATAAAATTGTCATGGATGTACATGCATGACAGAAAACATGACCTACTGTGGCAAACATGTATCATCACGGTAGTGTCTTTTTTGTAGTGGGGACAGCTGGCACATAGCACAGCAACGGTCAAAAATTTGACTATCAAATTCCTCAGGGCTATCATGTTCCTCACTTGTAGGCAATCCGCACTGGCGAATTCCTAACTCCTCAGTCAGAACAAATTCCTCAGAGACCAGAAGATCTTCATCTCTATCACTGAAGAAATTGACTGAACTGTATGAGATTTCCAATGGCTTCACTTGAAGGGATTGGTAGGTGTAGGATTTTGAGATGAGCATCACTTGGAAACTTTTCCTTAGTTTTACCTCGACCCCCTTTAACAGTACGGTGTTTCCTATGACTCAACAAAGAGAAAAATGAAACTATGAAAACAAAGTCTTCAAGCTTCATATTCCTCGCATGAATATCAAGTCTTCAGGATCACACAATTTCTTCACTTTCAAAGTCTTCAGAAAGTCAAAGTCTTCAGTTGAAGACATCCATTTTTAGGGGTCGACTTTCTCTGTAAATATCAAACTCCTCGTAGACTTATAGACATGTGTACACTCACAAACGCATTAGTCCCTTAACCTATTATAAGTGTTCAATACACCAAAATCACTAAGGGGCACTAGATGCACTTACAATCTCCCCCTTTTTGGTGATTGATGACAATATAGGTTAAGTTTTCAACAGGGATAAACATATGAAGTGTAAATGCTGATATTGAGGAATTGGATTGCAAGACATAGAAGAACTCCCCCTGAAGATGTGCATAAGTGAGGAAATTGCTTTTGAAAAGCAATGCACATTGAAGAGTAGAATCATGGGGATCTCCCCCCTATATCTTGTAATTCATACACGTATTTAACATATGATATGAAGAATTTGAAATGCATGATGAAATATGGTGACTGATGCAATTCAGCATGCGTGCATTAACATACATGAAGAAATAGCATGTAGAGGAACATAGCAAAAGTATCAGACCACCATCGGACTTAAGTTTACAACTCGATCCAACAAATCATCAAAAGAACGAGAGTTGTAACTTAGCATAAAAAACGCCCATATAGATAGACCCGCTTGAAGACTAACTCAAATTTCTCCCCCTTTATCATCGAATGACTAAAAGGGACGAAAAATGAGGACTAACGCCCCTAAAGAATATCATCATGAAGTCGATGGAGGAGTGCCAGCGTTGTTGAGTTCGTTTGTTGAAGTAGGGCCTGCCATAGTGTCGTTCAGGTCTTCATTCTCATCAGTCTCGCGTGATGAAGAATAGGAGTTGGCCACAAGATGAGGAACTTTGACCTTCTTAAATTTCTTCGAAGGTGGTTGAGGGAGTCCTGGATTAGGGGGTCTCCAGACAGCCGGACTATATCCTTTGGCCGGACTGTTGGACTATGAAGACACAAGATTGAAGACTTCATCCCGTGTCCGGATGGGACTCTACTTGGCGTGGAAGGCAAGCTAGGAAATACGGATATGTGTATCTTCTCCTTTGTAACCGACCTTGTGTAACCCTAGCCCCCTCCGGTGTCTATATAAACCGGAGGGTTTTAGTCCGTAGGACAACATACAATCATACCATAGGCTAGCTTCTAGGGTTTAGCCTCTCCGATCTCGTGGTAGATCAACTCTTGTACTACTCATATTATCAAGAATAATCAAGCAGGACGTAGGGTTTTACCTCCATCAAGAGGGCCCGAACCTGGGTAAAACATCGTGTCCCCTGCCTCCTGTTACCATCTGCCTTAGACGCACAGTTTGGGACCCCCTACCCGAGATCCGCCGGTTTTGACACCGACATTGGTGCTTTCATTGAGAGTTCCTCTGTGTCATCCTCACTAGGCTTGATGGCTCCATCAATCATTGATAGCGATGCAATCCAGGGTGAGACTTTTCTCCCCGGACAGATCTTTGTATTCGGCGGCTTCACACTGCGGGCCAACTCACTTGGCCATCTGGAGCAGATCGAGAGTTACGCCCCTGGCCACCAGGCCAGGTTTGGAAGCTTAAACTACACGGCCGATATCCGCGGAGACTTGATCTTCGACGGATTCGAGCCCCTGCCTAGTGCGCCACGCGGTCACGATGAGCATGATTTAGCTCTACCATTGGACGGTGTTCAGGAGATCGCACCGACAACCGCTCCGACCCTTAATTCGGAGCCAATTGCGCCATCCATGGATGGGTGGATAGACCCCGCCATGGAGGTTGTATTCTTAGCGGCGATCGAGCCGAATATCGACCTCACCCTTCACAGGAGCCGCGACGAACTACCGGATTCTTCACTGGCCACGGTCTCCAAACCGCCGGCGCCCGTGCCTATCGAATCCGACTGGGCGCCGATCATGAAGTTCACCTCCGCGGATATCTTTCAGCACTCGCCCTTCGGCGACATACTGAACTCATTAAGGTCTCTCTCCCTGTCAGGAGAGTCCGGGCCAAACTATGTTCGGCAGGATTGGGATGCGGATGACGAAGAAATTCGCTCCCCACCCACCACCCACTTAGTAGCCACTGTCGATGATTTGACCGACATGCTCGCCTTCAACTTTGAAGACATCGACAGTATGGACGACGATGCAGGAGATGAACAGGAACCACTGCCCACAGAGCACTAGACGCCCACTTCATCATATGATGTATACATGGTGGACACACCCAAAGAAAACGACGACGAGGAACGGAAGGATGCAGTGAAGGGTTGTTCCCTCGAGAAGCAGTCAAAGCGGTGGCGTAAGCGTCGCTCCAAATCCCGCCTCGATAGAAACAACGATCATATAGACCCGGCGATAGAGCAGGGTGAGCCATCGCCCGACCAGGGCAACACGGAGAATCAAACCGAACAACCCGACCCCGTCGAAGATAACAGTCCGGACAACATCACACCAGAAAGGCACCCGGAGCAATAGAATGCCCATCAAAGGCTGGTGGCCACTGCGAGGAGTCTGAAAAAGCAGAAGCAAAGGCTCAGGGCTGCACAAGACACACTCAAAATCAGATGGAGTGAAGTAGTCAACACTGCGGCGAAGTACGGCAGTAATCGCCACACCAAGAGCTACCCAAAGCGAAAGTTGCTACCTGAATTCGATGAGGAGGCCTTGGATCCCACGCAACCAAAAATTAAAATGGCCATCCGGTTGGATAGACGACCTCGTGGCCAACATAGAGTGGCAAACGACGCCGCACATAAGCCAGTACGTGATCCACGCGAGGGCTCGCATCAAAAGGACGGCGCAACCAGATCCATATACGGGCCACGCAAGCGCGCTCCAGCATGCAATGCAACACAACAAACATCCGAACACCATGGTACACCCAAATACAGGTGTGCCGTACACCCCCTATGTTTCACCGATGAGGTGCTAGACCATGAATTTCCAGAGGGATTCAAACCCGTAAACATAGAGGCGTACAACGGAACAACAGACCCTGGGGTCTGGATTGAGGACTACATCCTCCATATCCATATGGCTCGGGGAGATGATCTCCATGCCATCAAGTACTTACCACTCAAGCTCAAAGGGCCAGCTCGGCACTGGCTTAAAAGCCTCCCCGAAAACTCCATTGGAAGCTGGGAAGAGCTCGAAGACGCCTTTCGGGCAAATTTTCAAGGGACCTATGTTCGACCACCAGATGCAGACGATTTAAGTCATGTAACTCAACAGCCCGGAGAGTCAGCCCGAAAGCTTTGGAACAGGTTCCTCACTAAAAAGAACCAAATAGTCGACTGTCCGGACACCGAAGCCTTAGAAGCTTTCAAGCACAGCGTTCGAGACGAATGGCTTGCCAGACACCTCGGCCAAGAAAAGCCGAGAACAATGGCAGCATTAACAAGCCTCATGACCCGCTTTTGCACGGGCGAGGACAGCTGGTTAGCCCGATGCAGCACCAGTGACCCGAGTACATCCGAAGTCAGGGATGGAAATGGGAAATCACGACGCAGCAAAAATAAGCGCCGGAATAAAGAAGACAGCCCAAAGAGCACGGCGGTAAACGGCGGATTCAGAAGCTCTCGACCAGGTCAGCAAAAGCTGCCCTCCAAAGGCAACAAAGACGAACTGTCCAGCCTAAACAAAATTCTGGACCAAATATGTCAGATCCATAGCACCCCCGATAAACCTGCAAATCATACCCATAGAGAATGTTGGGTCTTCAAGCAGTCCGGCAAGCTCAACGCCGAACATAAGGGGCCGGATACACCAAGCGAAGACGAGGACGAGCCTTGCAGGCAAAGCACTGGGGAACAGAAGAAATTCCCACCAGAAGTCAAAACAGTCAACGTGTTACATGTGATAAAGGGGAGAAACAAAGCGGCACTCCCAGAGACACATGCCCCAGGGCCTATCACCGCGGAGTTCTGCCACTGGTCGTCCCAACCGATCACCTTTGACCATCGGGATTACTCGGCAAGTATCCGGCGTGCAGGATGGGCTGCCTTGGTATTAGACCCAATAATTGACGGATACCACTTCACACGAGTACTGATGGACGGCCGCAGCAGTTTAAACCTGATATATCAGGACATAGTCCGCAACATGGGGATAGACCCAACAAAAGTTAGCCGCAGCAATACTACCTTTAAAGGAGTAACGCCAGGCCCAGAGGCCCATTGCACGGGCTCCCTGCTACTAGAGGTTATATTCGGCTTCCCCGATAACTTCCGCAGCAAAAATTTAACCTTCCACATCGCTCCGTTCCAAAGTGGCTATCAAGCACTACTCAGATGCAAAGCTTTCGCTCGCTTTAATGCAATACCGCATTACGCTTCCCTCATGCTTAAGATGCCCGATCCACGTGGCATCATTACAGTAAATGGAAATATTGAGCGCTCCCTATGCGCGGAAGACCGTGCGGCTGCCTTGGCAGCCGCACACTAAACGGCCTCACCAACTAAAGCATCTGACAGGTCGTTAAGACCACGGACACGGTTGGATGAGTCTGGTACAGCTATATGTAATTGATACAGGTTTGATGGCTATACCCCTATTACAATACAAGGGGCTCAATGCGCGCACAAGTGGCAATCAGGCTCAACTTTACTTACTTTGAACTATATATTGTTTATTTAGTATAACTTACCTTTTGCACGGCAACTTGTCAATTAAGTTCCTCTCTTTTTCAGATGACCATCGTGCTACACCCATCCAGAATACAGCACAACGGAGACAAAGGCGCAGACGTGCAGCAGGGACCCGTTCCAAGGATTCTTTTTAGATTAAGACCCTGCATAAACCTTTTTTACTGTCTCTTGTAGATACACATCCATCAGATTCTCGGTACAATTGAGAAGTTTGCTGACGTCTTGGCATGTGGCCACGTCAGAATAATGCACGTACCTGGACACCAGGGGCTTATTACAAAGGGCACTGTTTAGGCCCGGTTTACACCATAAAGACCGAATACCTTAGGGAGTGTTCGGCGTCGCGAGTTTGGCCTTATATGCATCAGCTCTGAATCATGTCTTTGGTCAAATGTTGAGTTTGCCCGGCTCCTGTGTTTTTCTGCCTTACGTTCCGCTCTATCGGCTAAGGCGGCACCAGGAGAACTATTGCGATTGTGCCCTGGTTCATCCGGACGAGCACCTCAGTAGAGAAAGCCGAAAACTAACTGTCATGATATAGCGTGAGACTGGTCAACCACTCGATGACCTATCGGAATCTTCGGGATTCCTCCGCCTTAACAAAGGGTTGTTTCCCGGCCAAGCATGTACACACCCCGAATTCGGATGAGTGTGGAGCCACCAGGGGCTATATAGTAGCCCCATTGTCAAATTCCTCTGGCTAAGTGAAACTGTTAAAGCATTATAGTATGGTTGCCTAGTTCGCTGCGCTATCACCTCCTTAATAGACCAAGACGTTGGATCAAGTGTGAACATGCGTCTTCTGCGAACACCCCCGCATTATATGCGTGGGGGCTGAAGCCGACGAGTGCAATCTTTCAGGTTATATACATATATACATAAACGGCCGCACAGGAGGCATCATAATACTTTCGGGCAAAAGTATAAATACAGCCTTGATAAACTTAACAAAACATTGTTTTTACAATGGGAATACATGTCACTCAAACATAATATTCTTCGAGCATTGGGCCTCTATCGAACGAGCGCCTTCAAGAACTTCTTCAAAATAGTGCTCGGCAGTCACTCGGCCTATGGCCGAACCCTGCGCCGCAATAGTGGTGGCATCCATCTCCGCCCAGTATGTTTTGACACGGGCAAGGTCCATCCGCGAGCCTTCTATGCACGCCGACCTCTTCATCGCATTAATGCGTGGCACAGCACCAAGGAACTGCTGCACCAAACTAAAATAGATGTTCGGCTTTGGCCTTTCTGGCCACAGATGATCCACAACAGACCTCATGGCGAGTCCGGACAATCTATTCAGCTCGGCCCATTCGGCAAGTCGATCAGTCAATGGAAGCGGACGCTCTGGAACGTTAAATTGTGACCAGAATAGCTTGTCCACTTCACGATCTGTTTGATCTCGGAAGTATTCGGCCGCATCGACAGCACTCGCTGCCAAGTCCAGATATGCGTTCGCTGAACTCCACAGCCGGTCCAGAGGGGCATATCGAGGATCTCCAAACTTCCTCCGCAACATAAAGGGTTTCCCAGCCGCGATATCGATGGCTTGACACAGCTCCTCCTTCTTCGCTCTCATCGCAGAGCGGATGTCATTGGTCGCCATCGTGGCCTTTTCCAGGTCCGTCGCCTTCGCCCGGTTTTCTTCTTCAAGAAGCTGGCATCGGTCGGTAGTATCTTTTAACTTTACAGCCATCTTGGCCATTTTTTCTTTGCTCTTGCTATGCGCGGCCTTTTCGGCTCTTAACTCTTCGGCCGCCTTTAAAGCGGCCGCATTGCTACTCCTGGCTTGCTCCTTGGCTCGGGCAAGCTCCGCCCGAAGGGTCTCCACGGTGGCCGCTCCATCTGCAGTCACAAACATATTAAAGATACTGGCATCAGGCCACTCTTATTATGTGACAACGCCAGAAAAATCACTGACCCTGCGCCTTGTCAAGTCGCTCGTTGACAAGCACGATGTCGGCATCTGCCGCATCCAGCTGCCGCTTTAGTTCGGCATACCCATCAGGCTGGCTAGCCACCGGAGCCTCCACCACCTGCACATAAAGGCAGTCTGGTTATTACCTGGGACTATGATCCTCTGTTTGCCGCCGTTTTCGACGACAACTAGAGTCTCAGGGGCTACTATCTACACAGGGCACATCTAAAAATGTGCGGTACTTTCAAAAATGTACATCATTTCATGTACCTCAAAACCCGTCAGTAGACTCATAAAGGCTTCATGCAGCCCACTTTCGGCGGACGAAATCCTTTCAATCACTGTACCCATCAATGTGCGGTGCTCTTCTGAGATAGCCGCTTTCTCCAGCAGATCCCTCCGTACATCCGACCGCACACCAGACGGTGCCGGACTCTTTTGATTGCTCTCTTCGAGAGCCAGATACTGAGGACTTCAGGTGGCCATAGGATTACCTTCTGGCCTTGCCGAATCAGGAGAAGCCCTCCATGACGACACCTCAGGGTCGCCCGCTTCGTAAGGCGTTGTGGCAGGGGGAGGCATTTCGCTCTCCATCATCTCCGGAAGAAGGTCCCCCGAAGACGAGCTCAGCTGAGAAGGGCTAAGATCCAAACTGTAAGATAAATGTTTCGGTTATTTTCCTCAGAAGTAAGATAGGATATCTTCACTATTAAGTACTTTTTGATTACTTACAGCTCGTTAGAGGGTTGATACCCGCGCGGACAGTGTGCGGCAAGGACACCCTCCGAGGCAGGACCCTCTGGCGGAGATTTCTTCTCCCGTTTGGAAACCTTGGTTTCCGGATCTTCAGAGGTAGTCCTCTTCCTTCCCCGGGGAGGGAGAATGCCAGATTCTTCCCCTTGGTTATCCTCCCTCATGGAGGCGCTCATTCCCTCGGTTGGAATAGGTAGCGATGGAGGCCTGCTTTCGCCCTCTTTATCCCCCCTTCATCTTCCTTTGAGGGCGCCAGGCAAGGTGCTAGCTCGAGCATCTTTTCCAGCACCGGATTATCCAAGCCTTCAGGAAGGGGGGCCGAACACCGAATCATCTTCGCCTTTGTTATCCAGTCCTGGTCAAAGAGTGACTCTTCAGAATGATATCATGATAAATAAAAGGACAATGTGTTCGGCCATGGGATTACTTACTTGGGCAGCGGTGCGGTTGCTGCTCAGGCCCACGTCCTCAGTAGTGTCTGGACACTCTATTTGGGGTCCGAAGAACGATTTGTACATCTCCTTGTGCGTCAGGCCGAGGAAATTCGGAATAGTGTGCGGTCCTTCCGGGTTGAATTCCCACATGCGGAGGGGCCGGTGTTTGCAAGGCTGGACTCGACGAACCAGCATAACTTGCATTACCATAACCAGACTGAAATCTCCCTCGAAGAGATCTCGGATGCGGCTCTGCAGTATGGGCACGTCCTTGGCTAGACCCCAGCTCAGCCCCCTGCTGATCCATGACATCAGTTGTGGTGGAGGGCCCGAGCGAAAGGTGGGGGCAGCTACCCACTTGGCACTTCGGGGAGCTGTGACATAAAACCACTCCCGTTGCCATAATCCGGACACCTCTGGAAAGGAACCCTTTGGCCATGGAGCGTCAGCAATCTTGCTTATTAGAGCACCTCCGCACGCTGCGTACTGCCCCTCAACCATCTTCGGCTTCACATCGAAGGTCTTGAGCCACAGGCTGAAGTGAGGGGTAATGCAGAGGAAGGCCTCACACACGACAATAAATGACGAGATGTGAAGAAGGGAATCTGGGGCCAGATCATGAAAATCCAGCCCGTAATAGAACATGAGACCCCTAACAAAGGGATCCAGAGCGAGGCCTATTCCTTGGAGGAAGTGGAGACGAACACAACGCTCTCGTTGGGTTCAGGAGTAGGGACGACCTGCCCTCGGGCGGGCAGCCTGTGCGAAATTTCGGCGGTCAGATATCTGGCCTCCCTCAACTTCTTTATGTCCTCCTCCATGACGGAGGAAGGCACCTACCAGCCTTGAAGGCTGGATCCGGACATGATTGAAGGTCTGAAGCACCTGACCTTGGCTTTGGGTGTTAGAACTCGAGGGGGGAAGGATTCGATTGAGCACGGGAGGGAAAAAAGTAAAAGCCTTGTCCCTTTATAAAGAGGGTGAATATCAAGTGTCCTCCTCGTGGCCGTTTGGGACTTGCCTAAAATCTAGGAGTCCTGGGCACGGTTGGGTTACCCACATCCGTATTAATGAGAATCCCGTAATAAAGGGAACACGATCTCTGCTTTGACAAGACGTGTCAAGAAACCACCTCGCGTTATGTGCCAGGCTGGTTAAAGAAAAACGGTTCGAATAATTACCGGGCCATGGCGTGATGTCATGCTGCTAAAACATGTCAGCAGATTAGATTCGTGGAAATATTATTCTCTCTACGGTGGTATGTGGAACTTATTTTGCAGGGTCGGACACTATCCTTGTATTCAAATTCTTCTGTGATGTATTCGGAGGAGGAACCCTCCTTGCAATGCCGAAGACAACACTGCGCGTCGGACTCATCGTCATTGAAGCCTGGTTTAGGGGCTACTGAGGGAGTCCTGGATTAGGGGGTCTTCGGGCAGTCGGACTATATCCTTTGGTCGGACTGTTGGACTATGAAGACACAAGATTGAAGACTTCGTCCCGTGTCTGGATGGGACTCTACTTGGCGTGGAAGGCAAGCTAGGCAATACGGATATGTGTATCTTCTCCTTTGTAACCGACCTTGTGTAACCCTAGCCCCCTCCGATGTCTATATAAACCGGAGGGTTTTAGTCCGTAGGACAACATACAATCATACCATAGGCTAGCTTCTAGGGTTTAGCCTCTCCGATCTCGTGGTAGATCAACTCTTGTACTACTCATATTATCAAGAATAATCAAGCAGGACGTAGGGTTTTACCTCCATCAAGAGGGCCCGAACCTGGGTAAAACATTGTGTCCCCTGCCTCCTGTTACCATCCGCCTTAGACGCACAGTTCGGGACCCCCTACCCGAGATCCGCCGTTTTTGACACCAACAGTGGTTGTGCCCAGTCAAAGTCCTGTTGAAATTCCATCTTCTTGAGATCTTCAGCACTGTAGGTTAGATAGAATGGCCCAGGTGCGGTCAAAGACTTCATGCAGATAATAGTGATTCTTCTTCATAGAATTTTGAGTGACTGTCATGTTTTGAAGAATAGCACCAAACTTATGTTTGACCCATGTGTGGTTGCGATCAACCTTCTGATGAAGACTGAGGAGAAGCTCACGATCAGTCATCACCCTGGGAGCAGTGGCTTGAGGATTTTGCTTGGAAGCATTTGCGGCAGAGTCATGCATGGCAGAGTCATCATTGGTGAAATACAAGGCAGCTTTGTAAAACTGTCCATCCAATAGACGAATGCCTTCATCAATAATAGCAACCTTGCCCTTTTCATCAGATGAGGAAATAGGTCGTTTGAAGACCTCTATTGGGGGAAAATAGCTGACGTGATTCTGCAAATCAGCCTTGTAGTTGATTGAAGACCTTGATCTGATGAATCTCATGATCCACAGAGCATAAGGCTTCAATTCAAACGGTGAGAGAGCGACATTAGCCAAAGTCCTCATGAAGAAATCATGGTAGTTGATAGGCACACCATGTATGATGTTGATAAGCAAATTCTTCATGATGCCGACGACCTCTTCTTCATTAGAGTCGTGGCCCTTGATAGGACTGAGGGTCTTGGTCAAAATTATATAAATTGTCATTGGCACATATAGCAATTACTTCACGAGGAATTTGGTTCTTGGGGCTTGGCCGGGCTTCAGAGACTTCATCAAGACTTGCATGAAATGATCAGATAGCTCAGGTTCATGGTAGGTGAGTCTTGCACCCTCAAGGGGAGGACTGGCTGAAACGACATGAAGCAATTCAGAGGTCGGGGCTTTGTAGTGAGTGTTTTCAGTCATCTAGTCCAACACCCATGAATTCACATCTTCAGCGTCGCCTGTGATGTGCAATGTAGCATAGAACTGAAGAATTAGCTCTTCATTCCAGTCACAAATGTCGGTCAGAAGTTGAGCAGCCCAGCGTCTTGAAGAACACTGACAACTGGGGTGAAGCAGGGCAGTGACTCCATATCCACATGAGGAATATGCTCATGGTCAAAGATCATGTCCTTATCAAATAGCAGAGAAGAATAAAAGTTTATCTGACTTGCTGTCCAGAAGCGCTTGCGATGAAGACGAGTAGATTCATAGGGATTGTATTCTGTGAAGAATATATGTTCGTTGAAGAACTCAACAGCTTTGAACTTCTATTTCTTAGAGAACGGATCCTTTGGCTTGGGCTGAGGAGTGTCAGTCAATGTCTTCACAGCCTCATAGTCTCCGAAACGGCAGGCGGAGGAATGTAACGCCCCGTGACCGATGTGCCAGGTGTCTTCCAATTATTCGCTGTCGTTGCCATGTCATTTGCTTGCGTGTTGCATCTTGTCATGTCATCATGTGCATTGCATCATCATGTTTTTCAAAACTTGCATCTGTCCGGGTTCCCCCAGTTCCGTCCGTTGTCCGTTCTGAGCCCAGACACACTTGCACGCGCCCGCGGCATGTCCGAAATAGTATTTTATAAGTGGCCAGAAAATGTTCTCGGAATGGGATGAGAGTTGGCATGCGGTGTTGTTATAGTGTTAGTAGGTCGCCTGCCAAGTTTCATCGCATTCGGAGTTCGTTTGATAGCCCAACCGTTAAACTATAGCGGCCGTATAGCCGGTCTATCATCGGACGTTTTCAGTCTCCGGAAACAGTCGCCGGGCCTTTCTCTCTTCTCTTTTCTCAGCCTGAGGCCTTCTTCACAGTCCACTACCACCGCCAGGCCCAACCTAACCTCTCTTGTCAGCCCGCGGCCCTCCTCTCGCGCGCGTCTGAGAAGTTGTCCCGAACCCGACCCGGGCAGTCGTCACCGTTGGGTCCGGATCAACCCCAAACATCTACAAAACATCACCGCTTTCTCATTTGGATTTCCTAACCCATTTATTCTCGACCGTCGGATTTCAACCAGATGATCCAAACTCCCCTCTTTTCCTATATATATAGACTCCCTAGTCTAATTTAGGACCAAACCCTAAAATCTAGGCAGTTGTCCCATCGCGTCGCCACTCCACCCAAATCCTCTCGGGATCCCCTCCCTCGACCCCGCAGCCCAATCCCCTACCTTCCTCGGATCCGATCCACCAACCCAGCTCATCCCCTGGATCCCCTCACACCTAAGCCAGCCACTTCCCGATCCCTACGCCGCCAGCCACGCTCGGGAGGAGCCCGATGCCCTCTGCACCTCGTCCCCAGCCGCCAAGGACCTCGTGCCCGAGGGCCTCACTGACCACCATCACCTCCGGTTGCCTCGTCGGAGCAGCAGCAGCACACCAAGACGACCTTCTCCGAGCCCTGCTTCCTCTATAGGCAGCCTCTGTTCGTCTCCTAGCCGTGCGCCGCCGCACGTTCTTCCTGAAGACCAGCAGCGCATCGCCCGCCTCTGCTCGTCTCCGCGCCTCCGGCGACGGCAAGCCACCAGAGCACCAGGGACCTTTGCACCCGTCGGCCTCACTACTTCTGCTGCTTCCCGCGCCAAGTTCGCCACGCCGCCCCACCAGAGACCGCCAGCACCATCGCCACCCGCCGTCCTGTGCCTCGCCCGTGCGCCGGTGTCGTCTGCTTCGCCCCTACGCCTCAAGCCCCGTGTCGCCGCCGCCTTGCTCCGTCCCCGCCGTTTCCGCTGACGACCTCCTCGCATGCCTGCGCCGCCGGAGCCGCGCCTCGTGCCCTGCACTTCAAGTTCCTCTCATCGGAGCCCTGAGTCCACCTTTGCATGCGCCTCCCTGCATCCTCTGCTTCGAACGACAGAGCGCAACGGGGTCGACGCTCGTGTTGACTGCACCGCGTCCACAAGCGTACATCTGCCGGGCTCCAAGGCCTGCTAGCCTTGCCTCCCAACGACTGGGCCAGGCCCAGGGTGAGCAGCCCCAAGCGCCCCATCCTCTCGTTTTTTTTCCCTGTTGGGCCAGCCAATTCGGCCCGCGTATGTTTTTTTCTAGCGTCTGTGATTTGTCTATTTATTGCAGAGACTGCAGTTTTTGTAGAAACCCCTCCTTGTTCATGCATATAATAACTTCAGAACTGTGCATCGGATTAAAATAAATTATATATGAAACTTGCTTAGAATTTTTTCTAGTATAATAATATGCAAATTTCATCTATGTTTAAATGTTTAAAATGTTGTTTATTTAAATTTTCTTAAATAACTTGCTAAAACAGTTTAAATCATAGCTAAATAACCGTAGCTCGGTTTCTAATAATCTTTATATGTAAATGGGGTAGAAAAATGCCTAGTTTAACATGGTGGCCTCACTTTGCATGTTTAACAATATGGTTTAGGGCAGAACAGTACCATAACCAAAATATGCACATGAGGAGTTTCTGGACTTGTTGTTTATCGTTCCGGCCTCATTTAAACTTGCCTAGATAGGTAGTTTTTATTTGCTTCACCCTCTTGCCATGTTTAACAACATTTAATATTGTTGGGTACATAAACGAGATCGAACTAAATAACTTGAATGTGGTGTTTCGTCAATATGCAACGGAGTTGCATATTGAGCTCCACTTAATTTGTAGGGTTGTTTGTGCACTTTTCCATGCCATGCCTCATTAAACCGGACATGAATCATACTTGGATGTGCATCATGCCATGTTTATGTGGTGGTTGTTTACTATATTGTGTGCTTCTTTCCAGTGTTGCTTCTTCGGGTTGGTTCCGATAACGTCGCGTTTGTGAGGACCAATTCGACTACGTTCGTTTGTCTTCTTCATGGACTCGTTCTTCTTCCTTGCGGGATTTCAGGCAAGATGACCATACCCTCGAAATCACTTCTATCTTTGCTTGCTAGTTGCTCGCTCTTTTGCTATGCCTATGCCGTGATACCTACCACTTGCTTACCATGCCTCCCATATTGTTGAGCCAAGCCTCTAACCCACCTTGTCCTAGCAAACCGTTGTTTGGCTATGTTACCTCTTTGCTCAGCCCCTCTTATAGCGTTGTTAGTTGCAGGTGAAGATTGGAGTTTGTGCCTTGTTGGAACATGGATATTTTGTTGGGATATCACAACATCTCTTATTTAATTAATGCATCTATATACTTGGTAAAGGGTGGAAGGCTCGGCCTTATGCCTGGTGTTTTGTTCCACTCTTGCCGCCCTAGTTTCCGTCATATCGGTGTTATGTTCCCAGATTTTGCGTTCCTTACACGGTTGGGTTATAGTGGGAACCCCTTGACAATTCGCCTTGAATAAAACTCCTCCAGCAAGGCCCAACCTTGGTTTTACCGTTTGCACTAACAACCTACCACCTTCCCTTGGGTTCTGCAGACTCAAGGGTCATCTTTATTTTAACCCCCACTGGGCCAGTGCTTCTCTAAGTGTTGGTTTGAAACGGGCAGCCTGCGGGGCCACCTCGGGGAAACTCAAGGGCTGGTTTTACTCGTAGCTTGACCTATCCGGTGTGCCCTGAGAACGAGATATGTGCAGCTCCTATCGGGATTTGTCGGCACATCTGGGTGGCTTTGCTGGACTTGTTTTACCATTGTCGAGGATGTCTTGTAACCGGGATGCCAAGTCTGATCGGATTGTCTTGGGAGAAGGAATATCCTTCATTGACCGTGAGAGCTTGTGATGGGCTAAGTTGGGACACCCCTGCAGGGATTGAACTTTCGAAAGTCATGCCCACGGTTATGGGCAGATGGGAATTTTTTAATGTCCAGTTGTAGAAAACCTGAAGTTGAACTTAATTAAAATGCACCAACCGCGTGTGTAACCATGATGGTCTCTTCTCGGCGGAGTCCGGGAAGTGAACACGATGTTGGAGTTATGCTTGACGTAGGTTGTTCTAGGATCACTTCTTGATCATAGTTTCTCGAGCGTGCCTTTGCCTTCTTTTCTCGCTCTCATTTGCGTATGTTAGCCACCATATATGCTAGTGCTTGCTGCAGCTCCACCTCATTCCTTTACCTACCCATAAGCTTAAATAGTCTTGATCGCGAGGGTGTGAGATTGTTGAGTCCCCGTGACTCACAGATTCCTTCAAAACCAGCTTGCAGGTGTCGATGATATCGTGCAGGTGATGCAACCGAGCTCAAGGAGGATCTCAACGAAGATCGTGTTCGTTATGTTGTTCCATTTCTAGTTGATCAGTAGTGGAGCCCAGTTGGGACGATCGGGGATCTGTGTAGCATTTGGGGTAGTCTTCTTTTATTTTGGTTCCATAGTCGGACCTTGATTGTATCTGGATGATGTAATGCTTTTTTCATGTATTGTGTGAAGTGGTGATTGTAAGCCAACTATGTATCTTTTTCCCTTATGTATTACATGGGTTGTGTGAAGATTACCTCACTTGCGACATTGCTTTCAATGCGGTTATGCCTCTAAGTCATGCTTCGACACATGGGAGATATAGCCGCATCGAGGGTGTTACAAGTTGGTATCAGAGCCTTCCCTGACCTTAGGAGCCCCCTGCTTGATCGCATTGCTGGCGTTGTTGAGTCTAGAAAAATGTTTTGAGTCATTTAGGATTATATATATCGGAGAGTAGGAATTCTTTTTACTCCTCAGTCCCTTCATCGCTCTGGTGAGGCATCCTGACGTAGAGTTTTGACTCTTCTCTTCTCAAAGTTCACTAAAAAATTTAGGATCACGCGGGTATCTTGGAATCGTTCTGATGGTTTTGTGACGACAACATTGTTCTTGGTGCCTCCTGACATTTAGGGGTTGTGGCAGTGTCCCGGGGAGTTGAGCTCCAAGGTGTTGTCGTCACAATTTTATCATTGCAGTTCTGGAATACCTGAGTTTCGCCGACATCGAAAATCTCTTTTATGCAGTTGTTGGTGAGATAACCTCGGCGCCACCCAGTACTGGGGCGGGAGTTCGGGAGTATTGCCATAACTCGTATAACGGATGCTTTTTGAAGATTGAGGTAATTGATTTCCGAAGGTTTCTTGGTTATGTGTTGAAGGATGGATACAGCTGGATGTAGGATTTGTTAGTTTGGGTGAGATATTATGCTTCCCCTGTATCCCCAACGCCTGATTGCATAACTAGAAAATTTAGGGAGTTTATAAGTGGGAATTCAAGTAGCTCTTAGGATATCTTTCCGACAGATGTTTGATATGAGATTGGGGTTCGACGTCTAGTGGTCCGCCTATCCACGGTTGGTTTTACAGTGGTCTCGTTGTGTCTTAAAGAGTCCTTGGCTATGCTGACTCGGGGACGCTTCGTATGTCATGTGCACTGCCTTGTACATGATGGTGTTGTACGATCGAGCCCGTGTAGGCCCCACCACGAAAACTTCAGATGAAATCTCTATCATATGTTTGTTCCGGCTTATTCTGCAAGCCAATCCTTTATTTTGTTTTCAGTTGTGGTATTCGAGTTGCTTCGAAGTCAAGTGTTGATTCCATACCTTCCCGAAACGGTGTTCTCATACTCCAATGTGAATACCAATCCTTCATGATAATCGAGATTGTCATGTCAATCCTTTTCAACCGGCGTGTTTCTCTTCAAGTGGTTCTGATCATTTCAACATCCGCAAGTTCAAATCAAGTCTTTGAACGGTGTTGTTTAATCCGTCCCAAATTGCCTTTGTTTCCCCACCCTCCCACCCTTTTTCTTCAAGGACTCAGTTGTCTTAATTTGTTATCCATTTTATGGATGTGAAGTCTCTCCACTCTTTTCAATCAACGTTCTTACACGGTGGTTCTCTTAAAGATGCTCTACTAGTTCGTCATTCTTCTTCCTTTTCTTCTCCGATGGATTTCAATTCAAGCTTTGTTGATCATATCCTTTTTCCTCATTTCAAATACCTTCTCATGCCGGTGCACCTCATAATGATTCCACGCTCGCTATTCTATTGTTCCGGAGTGTTGAAGATATCTCAGAAGATTCATGTTTTCAGTCCAAACCGTTCAAACTATTTTGAGCTGGTTATCTCTTTCAAGCCTTTTAACTCAACCGGCGCATTCTCTCTTTTGAAATCATGTCAATGGTGTTTCTTTTGAGTGGGCCCTAACCCACAGGTCTTTTTCCCAGTATCTTACCTGACTCTTCTAATTTTTCCCGGAGTTACTCCCAAATTCTTTTCGAAGTTTGACGTAAGAATGATTCATCATCAGTCATATGTATTCCTTCAAGATTTTTCAAATTCTTTTCATCGTTGCCTCAACCTCTTCGCTTTTCATTCTCCTGGAGTATCTCAACAATTCTTGGTGGTGTTTCTCGTCATCATTCTCGGTTTTGAAGACCGAAGAAGTGTTTCCTATAAATCTTGCTCCATTCCCTTAAAGATTCGTGATTCTAGCTTGTTGTCATCCTCCCATAATTGTATTCGATTGGGAGAATTCTTTTACCCATCCAAAGCAATTCAGGAGTCTTTTCAGTTTGTGCCTCCGAAGGCCATCATTTCGGATTTATTCATTCTCAGCTTTGAGCTCTCGTTCTCCAAATCTTACCGGTGCTTCATTCAAGTATCCCCTAATCAGCTCGGGCTCTCTTCGTTCACTTGTATCTAAATCCCCTCAAGTATCTTCATTCGTTTCCCAAATTCTTCTTGGTGAATTGTGACTTTGCTATTTTCATTTCCAATTCTTACGGTGGTTCATTCAAGATCTCTCTTCCTTGGTTATCATATCAATTCATTCGTTCTTCCAAATCCTAACGATGGTTCGTGGAAGATACTCTCAAGTTTATGTTATATCTCTCTTAATCTTTTCTACGAGAATAAGTAATATGCCAAATCCGTTGATTGTCATCAATTTAATTGGTGAAGGATAAACATAATGTAATTATTATTCTTGTTTCATCGAGTAAATTCAATTATTTATTCTGGAGGTTCATCAAAATTCTCGTTTTCAATTGTTTTATCTTCTCTTTTTCCCGGAGTTCCAAGCTCTAATTATCACGGAGATCCATCTAAATCATCGCAAGTCTTGACCTTGTATTTTCAACTTCTTTTTCCTTTCGTTTGATCATTCCTTTATTACCGGAGTTCTTCATGGAGGCTCTACATGTTGGTTCATCAAAGAATCAATTCCTTTTCGAAGTGTTAATTGAGTTTCTTTTCTGGGGAGTTCAAGCATTCTTCACCTTGCAATCCGGAGTGCATTTCTTTCTACCTTATTTTGTTGAGGTGGTGTTATGTCATTCTTGATAATTTTCCCTTCGTGTTTCATGTTTCTCAAGTTATCAAGAATGAGGTATTTTAAATTCATCAATCTCTTCTTGGGAGTTATCTTGCGTTATATTTCATCGTAAGCCTTCCCTAAGGATTGTTTCTATTTATGGTGCTTATAAATGACCCTAGTTCTTCATTTATCCTCCTGGTGAAATAAGTTTCTTGTCTCCTTGTTCATATCAATCTAATCTATTGTTTCCGTTAGTGGCAGAATTTCACCTCAATTTTGAGATGTTTTCCATAAGCCCACTACAAGTTTTTTCGTTTCATTGTTGATAACCCAACAACTCCGTTCTAGCTCTTGTTGTAAGCGTGCTCTCTCAAGACCTTGTTTTTCTCCTCCGTTCATTCCATTCCATTCTCTCATTTCTTCCGGAGGCATTGTGTTGTTGCTCTCTCCTCTTATCATCTCGAATGTTGAGGATCGTGTTCATTTCGTGCTAATCCATTTAACCGGAGTGGTGTGTCTCTTTGCTCAAGCTTTTTCATTTTATCAAGTCTTTCATCTCTTTTCAACTGAAGTGCTACCCACATCGGTTCTTTCTTTTCCTCCTTAACGGAGTGCTTTCAACTTCGTTCATCTCCGTTGTATTCTTTTCTCGAAATGGCTTAACCTTTTCAAGGTTCTTTGGTTTCACTCATTTGTCAAAGAAGCAACTTAGTTTTACCTCTTCTCTTTCTCTTTCGTTTTCCCTCCGGTGCCATTCTAGATCTCGAGACGAGATCCTCTCGTAGTGGTGGAGTGTTGTAACGCCCTGTGACCAATGTGTCAGGTGTCTTCCAGTTATTCGCTATCATTGCCATGTCATTCTCTAGCGTGTTGCACCTTGTCATGTCATCATGTGCATTGCATCATCATGTTTTTCAAAACTTGCATCCGTCCGGGTTCCCCCAGTTCCGTCCGTTGTCCATTCTGAGCCCAGACACACTTGCACGCGCCCGTGGCATGTCCGAAATAGTATTTTATAAGTGGCCGGAAAATGTTCTCGGAATGGGATGAGAGTTGGCATGCGGTGTTGTTATAGTGTTAGTAGGTCGCCTGCCAAGTTTCATCGCATTCGGAGTTCGTTTGATAGCCCAACCGTTAAACTATAGCGGCAGTATAGCCGGTCTATCATCGGACGTTTTCGGTCTCCGGAAACAGTCGCTGGGCCTTTCTCTCTTCTCTTTTCTCAACCTGAGGCCTTCTTCATAGTCCACTACCACCACCAGGCCCAACCTAACCTCTCTCGTCAGCCCATGGCCCTCCTCGCGCGCGCGTCCGTAAAGTTGTCCCGAACCCGACCCGGGCAGTCGTCACCGTTGGGTCCGGATCATCCCCAAACGTCTACAAACATCACCATTTTCTCATTTGGATTTCCTAAACCATTTATTCTCGACCGTCGGATTTCAATCAAATGATCCAAACTCCCCTCTTTCCCTATATATATAGACTCCCTAGTCTAATTTTGGACCAAACCCTAAAATCTAGGCAGTTGTCCCATCGCGCCGCCACTCCATCCAAATCCTCTCGGGATCCCCTCCCTCGACCCCGCAGCCCAATCCCCTACCTTCCTCAGATTCGATCCACCAACCCAGCTCATTCCCTGGATCCCCTCGCACCTAAGCCAGCCACTTCCCAATCCCTGCGCCGCCAGCCACGCTCGGGAGGAGCCCGATGCCCTCTGCGCCTCGTCCCCAGCCGCCAAGGACCTCGTGCCCGAGGGCCTCACCGACCACCATCACCTCCGGTTGCCTCGTCAGAGCAGCAGCAGCACGCCAAGCCAACCTTCTCCGAGCCCTGCTTCCTCTGTAGGCGGCCTCTGTTCGTCTCCTAGCCGTGCGCCACCGCACGTTCTTCCCGAAGACTAGCAGCGCATCGCCCGCCTCTACTCGTCTTCGTGCCTCCGGCAATGGCAAGCCACCAGAGCACCAGGGACCTTTGCACCCGTCGGCCTCACTACTTCTGCTGCTTCCCGCGCCAAGTTCGCCGCGCCGCCCCACCAGAGACCGCCAGCACCATCGCCACCCGCCGTCCTGTGCCTCGCCCGTGCGCCGGCGTCGTCTGCTTCGCCCTTGCGCCTCAAGCCCCGTGTCGTTGCCGCCTAGCTCCGTCCCTGCCGTTTCCGCCGACGACCTCCTCTCATGCCTGTGCCGCCGGAGCCGCGCCTCGTGCCCTGCGCTTCAAGTTCCTCTTGCCGGAGCCCCGAGTCCACCTCTGCATGCGCCTCCTTGCATCCTCTGCTTCGAACGACAGAGCGCAACGGGGTCGACGCTCGCGTTGACTGCGCTGCGTCCACAAGCGTACATCTGCCGGGCTCCAAGGCCTGCTAGCCTTGCCTCCCACCGACTGGGCCAGGCCCAGGGTGAGCAGCCCCAAGCGCCCCCTCCTCTTGTTTTTTTCCCTGTTGGGCCAGCCAATTCGGCCCGCGTATGTTTTTTTCTAGCGCCTGTGATTTGTCAATTTATTGCAGAGACTGCAGTTTTTGCAGAAAACCCCTCCTTATTCATGCATATAATAACTTCAGAACCATGCATCGGATTAAATAAATTATATATGAAACTTGCTTAGAATTTTGTCTAGTTTAATAATATGCAACTTTCATCTATGTTTAAAATGTTGTTTGTTTAAATTTGCTTAAATAACTTGCTAAAACGGTTTAAATCATAGCTAAATAACCGTAGCTTGGTTTCTAATAATCTTTATATGTAAATGGGGTAGAAAATGCCTAGTTTAACATGGTGGCCTCACTTTGCATGTTTAACAACTATAAAATATGGTTTAGGGCAGAACAGTACCATAACCAAAATATGCACATGAGGAGTTTCCGGACTTGTTGTTTGTCGTTCCGGCCTCATTTAAACTTGCCTAGATAGGTAGTTTTTATTTGCTTCACCCTCTTGCCATGTTTAACAACATTTAATATTGTTGGGTACATAAACGAGATCGAACTAAATAACTTGAATGTGGTGTTTCGTCAATATGCAACGGAGTTGCATATTGAGCTCCACTTAATTTGTAGGGTTGTTTGTGCACTTTTCCATGCCATGCCTCATTAAACCGGACATGAATCATACTTGGATGTGCATCATGCCATGTTTATGTGGTGGTTGTTTACTATATTGTGTGCTTCTTTCCAGTGTTGCTTCTTCGGGTTGGTTCCGATAACGTCGCGTTTGTGAGGACCCGTTCGACTATGTCTGTTTGTCTTCTTCATGGACTCGTTCTTCTTCCTTGCGGGATTTCAGGCAAGATGACCATACCCTCGAAATCACTTCTATCTTTGCTTGCTAGTTGCTCGCTCTTTTGCTATGCCTATGCCGCGATACCTACCACTTGCTTATCATGCCTCCCATATTGTTGAGCCAAGCCTCTAACCCACCTTGTCCTAGCAAACTATTGTTTGGCTATGTTACCGCTTTGCTCAGCCCCTCTTATAGCGTTGTTAGTTGCAGGTGAAGGTTGGAGTTTGTTCCTTGTTGGAACATGGATATTTTGTTGGGATATCACAACATCTCTTATTTAATTAATGCATCTATATACTTGGTGAAGGGTGGAAGGCTCGGCCTTATGCCTGGTGTTTTGTTCCACTCTTGCCGCCCTAGTTTCCGTCATATCGGTGTTATGTTCCCAGATTTTGCGTTCCTTACACGGTTGGGTTATAATGGGAACCCCTTGACAGTTCGCCTTGAATAAAACTCCTCCAGCAAGGCCCAACCTTGGTTTTACCGTTTGCACTAACAACCTACCACCTTCCCTTGGGTTCTGCAGACTCAAGGGTCATCTTTATTTTAATCCCCACTGGGCCAGTGCTTCTCTAAGTGTTGGTTTGAAACGGGCAGCCTGCGGGGCCACCTTGGGGAAACTCAAGGGCTGGTTTTACTCGTAGCTTGACCTATCTGGTGTGCCCTGAGAACGAGATATGTGCAGCTCCTATCAGGATTTGTCGGCACATTTGGGTGACTTTGCTGGACTTGTTTTACCATTGTCGAGGATGTCTTGTAACCGGGATGCCGAGTCTGATCGGATTGTCTTGGGAGAAGGAATATCCTTCGTTGACCGTGAGAGCTTGTGATGGGCTAAGTTGGGACACCCCTGCAGGGATTGAACTTTCGAAAGTCGTGCCCGCGGTTATGGGCAGATGGGAATTTGTTAATGTCCGATTGTAGAAAACCTGAAGTTGAACTTAATTAAAATGCACCAACCGCGTGTGTAACCGTGATGGTCTCTTCTCGGCAGAGTTCGGGAAGTGAACACGGTGTTGGAGTTATGCTTGACGTAGGTTGTTCTAGGATCACTTCTTGATCATAGTTTCTCGATCGTGCCTTTGCCTTCTCTTCTCGCTCTCATTTGTGTATGTTAGCCACCATATATGCTAGTGCTTGCTGCAGCTCCACCTCATACCTTTACCTAACCATAAGCTTAAATAGTCTTGATCGCGAGGGTGTGAGATTGCTGAGTCCCCGTGACTCACAGATTCCTTCAAAACCAGCTTGCGGGTGCCGATGATATCATGCAGGTGATGCAACCGAGCTCAAGGAGGAGCTCGATGAAGATCGTGTTCGTTATGTTGTTCCGTTTCCAGTTGATCGGTAGTGGAGCCGAGTTGGGACGATCGGGATCTGTGTAGCATTTGGGGTAGTCTTCTTTTATTTTGGTTCCGTAGTCGGACCTTGATTGTATCTGGATGATGTAATGCTTTTTTCATGTATTGTGTGAAGTGGCGATTGTAAGCCAACTATGTATCTTTTTCCCTTATGTATTACATGGGTTGTGTGAAGATTACCTCACTTGCTACATTGCTTTCAATGCGGTTATGCCTCTAAGTCGTGCTTCGACACGTGGGAGATATAGCCGCATCGAGGGTGTTACAAGGAATTTCATCGGTAGCAGCCTGGGTCTCCATTTCGTCAGTAGCATTTCCATCAGCGCTAGTGGCTGGAATTTCTTTGGGGATGGTAAGAAGAGAAGCTTGAGGTTCTTCAAAGCCCATGTCAATTTCTTCAGTTTGGACCGGGGACTGAGGAATTTGTTGCAGAGGAGTGAACAGTGGTGAATTGGGGTGATGACTTTCCCAGTAGTCATCATTCGGAATAGGATGGTGCACCCATGTCCACGTCTTCATCTTCTTCATCAATTTCTTCAACGTCGGCCTCTTCAGCAGTGAACTGAGGCATGGGCGAGGATACCAGTGGAGTTGAAGGAATGTTATCCACTTCAATTTCTTCATCCAACTGCTCTGTCGAAGCAGCATAAGGATCTTCTTCATCAGATGCATTTGGAATTTCATACTCTTCACCAAACGGAACAATCTCCTTGATGGCATGCTTGAAAAGGGAACAGCATCAATAGGATTCTCAAATGAGCTTGTCAAAATCTTCGCCTTCTTGGGAGCAGAAGACTCTGAGGAAGCAGATGCTTCCCTTTTCTTCATAGCAGTTCGTTCTGCAGTTTTTGGTTTTCTTCACTTCTGATGTAGAAGGAAGGTTGATGCTTGAAGTTGGTGCAGGTGGAGAAGAGGAAATTGGTTCATTTTCCTCAGGCACAACTGATGCAGTTGCACTGGCTTGTTCAGTATCTTCAGGCGCATCAGCAAATGCTTCATCTGGCCTGGCTAGTTCTTCAAGCGCAACACTAGTAGTTGCCCTGGCAGTTTCTTCAACGGCTAGAATGTCTTCATCAGGGTACTCTCATTTTCTTCAGCAGCCTGATTTTCATCAGCGGTCCTGGCATGTTCTTCAGTAGGCTGAGCAGATGCTTCAGCCTGAGGAGATTCATGTTGCATTGGGGATGCAACATTTGAGGTGAGTCCCTTCGCCATGTTGACGAATCTGACCTTGGCTCCCAGCCAATCTGCACAGTAGACGTTAAATTCATCATTGAGTGCCTTGATCTCAACTTGCACAGTCACAAGTTCATCAGTTGTCATTTTGACAATGTTTTTCTTTAGAAAATGCTCTTTCTTGTACTGAGCCTTCTTGAACTTCCTGCCTTCTCAAATTTCCATTTTTCTTCGCCTATGAAGGCGGTGAGCATGTGGTTCTGGCCAGGTGTGAGTTTGAAATCAGGCATAGGAGTGTTTGGGTCCTTGTGTCAGAGATCAATGAAGTCAAGGATCAATTTGGGATCCAGCAGAAGAGGTACATTGGTGCCTTTGGCTCTAGCGGCCCTTTGTTGTCTGTCTCTGGTGATTTCTTCCAATTCTTCATCATCGGCCTCGTCTTCACTAGACGGCACATGAAAGGCGACATCCTTCTTGTGAGGACTTGATCTAGAGCCTCGTCCAGCAGTGGCCTTAGTCTTCAGCAAAGTGGGGCCTGTTGAGAACTGCGGAGGAGCTGAAGAACTTGCAGAGGTTCCTGAGGCAATTGAGATGCCAGTGGTCCTTTGGCACGAGGCGAGGTGCACAAGTGTTGAGGACTTTGGAGGAGCAGCTGAAGATTTTGCAGTTGGAGGAACTGGGGCTGCTTGAGGAATATGCTTTGAGGGCACAGAGGAGCTCGGCCGAGAGGGTATTGCTGAGGTACTCAGTGGTTTGCGAGCTGGCTTCTTTTGCATAGACTTCCTGGGCTTGCTAGCAGAGGCCTCAGCAGCAGCAGAGTCTTTGTTGAATTTCCTCACTGCTTCCTTAGGCATTTTGGCCAGTTTTGCTTGCCGTTTGGCCCATTCATCAGGATAGTCCTCACCGTGCTTGAGGCTAGTGGGGTCAGCTTCTTGGCCAGGTGCCGGTGGAGGTCTTAGGCAAGGAGGGTGTAAAGCGAATTTCTTCATGTACTTTGGAGTGACATATCGATACTCCCTCCATTCCCATGCCCATCTTCTCTCAATCCTCTGAATGCACACCTTGCGCTGATTTTTATTCTCCTTGCCATGTTTGGCCTCATCAGGAGTGCAGTATTCATCATATATGTCATTAGGGATCTCAAACGCTGTGTTGACTTCCAATCTTTTTCCTCCCTTCTGAGGTTTCTTGCCATCTGCCATTTTCTGCAGCTAGGGAATTTGAACAATCCAGTTCTCTCAAGAGGTATGCAATATGTCTTCGAGGAACGCTGCAAATGAGTTAAGTTGATGAGAACCTAGTGATTCAGCAGCAGACATGAGTACCTGTGAATAGAGTATAGGTGCGAAGAATTTGGAGAGGTTATGTGTGTTCTCAGAAGTTTTTGCAGAAAGAACAAGTTTGAGGAATTTGACCAGAGGCGTCTTGAGGAATTTCACTAAGCGTTCTTTAACTTAGGTTCCAGATTTGTATAGATTGGAAAATCCACATAATTGAGGAATCTTGAAGAAAAATGTTGCTTAGAGAAACAGATCAAGAACAGATGCATGTGAGGTGTTTACAAGTGTGGAAGTAAAGAATAAACGCCTTTTGAAGATTTTGTGGAAAACATCAGAATCAACAAGGGCAGTAAAAGTAACCTTTAATTACCCTTGATGAAGAACACGATGAACTGAGAGTTGTAGATTGGAAGTTCATCAGTCCAGATCTTCCACGCCCTAACTTGGCGGAGGAAGACAGCTACGGCAGTGGTGGGGTGAAGATTTCCGCGGCCAGCGCGAGTACGACGGCGACGAGGTCGAGGCAGTGAAGCTCTTCCTCATCGGCGACGATGGAAGTAGCGGTGGCGCTAGGTCTGGAAGCTCGAGCGAGGGGAGTGAGGTCGAGCGGGGTAAATGAAGTCTGAGGAGGGTGAGGGGTATTTATAGTCAAAGTGAAAAACCGCTCGCCCGAAGAAATTGGACGACCATACCCCTGACTCTTCTCGTCCTAGCGACATTTGTCACCCACGTACAGAGCGGCGGCAATCGTGTGAGATTGTGGGTGAATAGATAAGTCTTACGTGGGATGCGGAACGATTTGAGCAGCAAAAGCCGAAAATTGAGATATGAAAATTTTAAGGTTTCGTTCACAAATTCTTTAGCTGACAAGGACACAGTGAAGATTTTGAATGGGTTTCAAATAGAACGCACATGAAGAATTTATGAACAGACTGGGTTGAGTATAGCATAGAGGGGGGAGGGTCCGATCATATTCACTTAGCAGAACAGACAACTTGAAGAATTAGCAATAAGTGAATGTTTTAGAGGACTGAAAACTCAAATATATATAGCCAATGAAGAATACAAACGGAAAGAGTGAAGACTATGCAAAGTTAAAGAATTTGAACAACAGAGGAATTTCAAAACTGAAGAAATACTCAAATTGAAGATTTTCAACTTTTGTTGGTGGCGTGACCCACCGTATAAGAACGATGATTTCAGATGCCGCGTACAATTGTCGTAGGGCTCCGAGAATCAAATTCTTTGTTAATTTCTTCACACTTAGAGGGTTAGTCTTCATTGACTGAAGAAAAACATTACTTCGTGTGTTGCACATCTAAGTCATCAATTTTGCATAAGTGTTAGGATGTGTGTCCTTTTCAAAGAACACTCAGAGATTCTAAGATATTTAGCTCACACCGCAACTTGCTAAATCTCTTCTCATCCAAGGGTTTTGTAAAGATATCGGCTAGCTGTTCTTCAGTCTTCACGTGCTCAATAGATATGTCGCCCTTCAACACATGATCACGAAGCAAATGATGACGAATCTGAATGTGCTTTGTCTTTGAGTGCTA
The DNA here is from genome assembly GCF_002162155.2 of Triticum dicoccoides. Classification (NCBI taxonomy): domain Eukaryota; kingdom Viridiplantae; phylum Streptophyta; class Magnoliopsida; order Poales; family Poaceae; genus Triticum; species Triticum dicoccoides. The sequence continues at coordinate 23,557,930 of NC_041388.1, forward strand.
AACTGGGTTATGAGCAATCTTGATGGCACTCTCATTGTCGCAGTAGAGTGACACATTCTTCACATTGATGATGCAGTCCTTGAGGGTTTGCTTCATCCATAGCAATTAAGCATAGCAAGAACCAGCAGCAATGTACTCAGCTTCAGCAGTAGAGAGTGATACGCAGTTCTGCTTCTTCGAGGACCAACATACCAAGGATCGTCCGAGGAAATGGCATGTGCCTGATGTTGACTTGTAGTCCACACGATCACCAGCATAGTCAGAGTCAGAATATCCAATGAGATCAAAAGCCGAGCCCTTGTGATACCATAATCCAAGTGTTGGTGTGTGAGCTAGATATCGAAGAATATGCTTCACAGCCTTAAGGTGTGATTCCTTTGGTGTAGCTTGTAATTGGGCACACATGCAAAGACTAAGCATAATATCTGGCCTAGATGTTGATATGTCTCCAACGTATCTATAATTTTTGATTATTCCATGCTATTATATTATCAGTTTTGGATGTTTAATGGGCTTTAATATGCACTTTTATATTATTTTTGGAACTAACCTATTAACTGGAGGCCCAGTGCCAGTTGTTGTTTCTTGCCTATTTCAGTGTTTCGCAGAAAAGGAATATCAAACGGAATCCAAACGGAATGAAACCTTCACGATGATATTTTTTGGAACAAACGCAATCCAAAAGACTTGGAGTGGAGGTCAAGGAAGCAACGAGGCGGCCACGATGTAGGGCGGCGCGCCCAGGGGCAGGCACGTCCCCCACTGTCGTGGGCCCCTCGTAGCTCCACCGACCTACTTCCTTCGCCTATATATACTCTTATACCCTGAAAACATCCAGGGGAGCCACGATACCACTTTTCCACCGCCGCAACCTTCTGTACCTGTGAGATCCCATCTAGGGACCTTTTTCGGAGATCTGTCGGAGGGGGATTCAATCATGGAGGGCTTCTACATCAACACCATATCCTCTCCGATGATGTGTGAGTAGTTTACCACAGACCTTCGGGTCCATATTTATTAGCCAGGTGGCTTCTTCTCTCTCTTTGGTTCTCAATACAAAGTTCTCCTCGATGTTCTTGGAGATCTATTCGATGTAATTCTTTTTGCGGTGTGTTTGCCGAGATCCGATGAATTGTGGGTTTATGATCCAGATTATCTATGAACAATATTTGATTCTTCTTTGAATTCTTGTATGCATGATTTTGTTGGAAATATGCCCTAGAGGCAATAATAAAATGGTTATTATTATATTTCTTTGTTCATGATAATTGTCTATTGTTCATGCTATAATTGTGTTATCCGGAAATCGTAATACATGTGTGAATACATAGACCACAACACGTCCCTAGTGAGCCTCTAGTTGACTAGCTCGTTGATCAAAAGATAGTCATGGTTTCCTGACTATGGACATTGGATGTCATTGATAACGGGATCACATCATTAGGAGAATGATGTGATGGACAAGACCCAATCCTAAGCATAGCTCAAAGATCGTGTAGTTCGTTTGCTGTAGCTTTTCCGAATGTCAAGTATCATTCCTTAGACCATGAGATTGTGCAACTCCCGGATACCGTAGGAGTGCCTTGGGTGTGCCAAACGTCACAACGTAACTGGGTGACTATAAAGGTACATTACAGGTATCTCCGAAAGTCTCTGTTGGGTTGGCACGAATCGAGACTGGGATTTGTCACTCCGTATGACGGAGAGGTATCTCTGGGCCCACTCAATAATGGATCATCATAATGAGCTCAATGTGACCAAGTGGTTGATCACGGGATCATGCATTACAGCACGAGTAAAGTGACTTGCCGGTAACGAGATTGAACTAGGTATTGGGATACCGACGATCGAGTCTCGGGCAAGTAACGTACCGATTGACAAAGGGAATTGTATACGGATTGATTGAATCCTTGACATCGTGGTTCATCCGATGAGATCATCGAGGAGCATGTGGGAGCCAACATGGGTATCCAGGTCCCGCTGTTGGTTATTGACCGGAGAGGCGTCTCGGTCATGTTTGCATGTCTCCCGAACCCGTAGGGTCTACACACTTAAGGTTCGGTGACGCTAGGGTTGTTGAGATATTAGTATACGGTAACCCAAAAGTTTTTAGGAGTCCCGGATGAGATCCCGGACATCACGAGGAGTTCCGGAATGGTCCGGAGGTGAAGATTTATATATAGGAAGTCAAGTTTCGGCCATCGGTAAAGTTTCGGGGGTAATCGGTATTGTACCGAGACCATCGGAAGGGTCCCGGGGGTCCACCGGGTGGGGCCACCTATCCCGGAGGGGCCCATGGGCTGAAGTGGGAGGGGAACCAGCCCCTAGTGGGCTGGTGCGCCCCCCTTGGGCTTCCCCCTGTGCCTAGGGTTGGAAACCCTAGGGGTGGAGGCGCCACCCTTGCCTTGGGGGGCAAGGCACCCCCTTTGGCCGCCGCCCCCCTAGGAGATTGGATCTCCTAGGGCCTGCGCCCCCCCCCCCTAGGCACCCTATATATAGTGGGGGGAGGGAGCGCAGCCGCACCCAAGCCCCTGGCCTCTCCCTCTCCCTCCCGTGACACTCCTCTGTCTCCCTGCGCTTGGCGAAGCCCTGCCGAGATCACTGTTGCTTCCACCATCACGCCGTCGTGCTGCTGGATCTTCATCAACCTCTCCTTCCCCCTTGATGGATCAAGTTGTAGGAGACGTCTTCCCAACTATACGTATGTTGAACGCGGAGGTGCTGTCCGTTCGGCACTTGGTCATCGGTGATTTGGATCACGACCAGTACGACTCCATCAACCCCGTTCTCTTGAACGCTTCCACGCGCGATCTACAAGGGTATGTAGATGCACTCCTCTCTCCCTCGTTGCTATATGACTCCATAGATTGATCTTGGTGATGCGTAGAAAATTTTAAAATTCTGCTACGTTCCCCAACAGTGGCATCATGAGCTAGGTCTATGCGTAGTTACTATGCACGAGTAGAACACAAAGCAGTTGTGGGCGTCGATATTGTCAATTTGCTTGCCGTTACTAGTATTATCTTGATTCGGCGGCATCGTGGGATGAAGCGGCCCGGACCGACCTTACACGTACGCTTACATGAGACTGGTTCCACCGACTGACATGCACTAGTTGCATAAGGTGGCTGGCGGGTGTCTGTCTCTCCCACTTTAGTCGGATCGGATTCGATGAACAGGGTCCTTATGAAGGGTAAATAGAAATTGGCAATTCACGTTGTGGTTTTGGCATAGGTAAGAAACGTTCTTGCTAGAAACCTATAGCAGCCACGTAAAAACTTGCGACAACAATTAGAGGACGTCTAACTTGTTTTTGCAGCAAGTGTTTTGTGATGTGATATGGCCAAAGGATGTGATGAATGATATCTGTGATGTATGAGATGATCATGTTCTTGTAATAGGAATCACGACTTGCATGTCGATGAGTATGACAACCGGCAGGAGCCATAGGAGTTGTCTTTATTTATTTATGACCTGCGTGTCAGCATAAACATCATGTAATTACTTTACTTTATTGCTAAAGCGTTAGCCATAGTAGTAGAAGTAATAGATGAAGAGACAACTTCAAGAAGACACGATGATGGAGATCATGGTGTCATGCCGGTGACAACGATGATCATGGAGCCCCGAAGATGGAGATCAAAAGGAGCAAATGATATTGGCCATATTATGTCACTATTTGATTGCATGTGATGTTTATCATGTTTTACATCTTATTTGCTTAGAACGACGGTAGCTTAAATAAGATGATCCCTCGTAATAATTTCAAGAAAGTGTTCCCCCTAACTATGCACCGTTGCGAAGGTTCGTTGTTTCGAAGCACCACGTGATGATCGGGTGTGATAGATTCTAACGTTCGAATACAACGGGTGTAAGCCAGATTTACACACGCAATACACTTAGGTTGACCTGACAAGCCTAGCATGTACAGACATGGCCTCGGAACACGGAAGACCGAAAGGTCGAGCATGAGTCATATAGAAGATACGATCAACATGAAGATGTTCACCGATGTTGGCTAGTCCGTCTCACGTGATGATCGGACACGGCCTAGTTAACTCGGATCATGTTTCACTTAGATGACTGGAGGGATGTCTATCTGAGTGGGATTTCATTGAATAATTTGATTAGATGAACTTAATTATCATGAACTTAGTCTAAAATCTTTACAATATGTCTTGTAGATCAAATGGCCCACGTTGTCCTCAACTTCAACGCGTTCCTAGAGAAAACCAAGCTGAAAGACGATGGCAGCAACTATACGGACTGGGTCTGGAACCTGAGGATCATCCTCATAGCTGCCAAGAAAGATTATGTCCTAGAAGCACCGCTAGGTAACGCACCTGTCCCAGAGAACCAAGACGTTATGAACGCTTGGCAGTCACGTGCCGATGATTACTCCCTCGTTCAGTGCGGCATGCTTTACAGCTTAGAACCGGGGCTCCAAAAGCGTTTTGAGAGACACGGAGCATATGAGATGTTCGAAGAGCTGAAAATGGTTTTCCAAGCTCATGCCCGGGTCGAGAGATATGAAGTCTCCGACAAGTTCTTCAACTGTAAGATGGAGGAAAATAGTTCTGTCAGTGAGCACATACTCAAAATGTCTGGGTTGCATAACCGCTTGACTCAGCTAGGAGTTAATCTCCCGGATGACGCGGTCATTGACAGAATCCTTCAGTCGCTTCCACCGAGCTACAAGAGCTTTGTGATGAACTTCAATATGCAGGGGATGGAAAAGACCATTCCTGAGGTATATTCAATGCTGAAATCAGCAGAGGTGGAAATCAAAAAGGAACATCAAGTGTTGATGGTGAATAAAACCACTAAGTTCAAGAAAGGCAAGGGTAAGAAGAACTTCAAGAAGGACGGCAAGGGAGTTGCCGCGCCCGGTAAGCAAGCTGCCGGGAAGAAGCCAAAGAATGGACCCAAGCCCGAGACTGAGTGTTTTTATTGCAAGGGAAGTGGTCACTGGAAGCGGAACTGCCCCAAATACTTAGCGGACAAGAAGGCCGGCAACACTAAAGGTATATGTGATATACATGTAATTGATGTGTACCTTACCAGTACTTGTAGTAGCTCCTGGGTATTTGATACCGGTGCGGTTGCTCACATTTGTAACTCAAAGCAGGAGCTGCGGAATAAGCGGAGACTGGCGAAGGACGGGGTGACGATGCGCGTCGGGAATGGTTCCAAGGTCGATGTGATCGCCGTCGGCACGCTGCCTCTACATTTACCTACGGGATTAGTTTTAAACCTTAATAATTGTTATTTAGTGCCAGCTTTGAGCATGAACATTGTATCAGGATCTCGTTTAATTCGAGATGGCTACTCATTTAAATCCGAGAATAATGGTTGTCTATTTATATGAGAGATATGTTTTATGGTCATGCTCCGATGGTGAATGGTTTATTCTTAATGAATCTCGAGCGTAGTGCTACACATATTCATAGTGTGAATACCAAAAGATGTAAGGTTGATAATGATAGTCCCACATACTTGTGGCACTGCCGCCTTGGTCACATAGGTGTCAAACTCATGAAGAAGCTCCATGCAGATGGACTTTTAGAGTCTCTTGATTACGAATCATTTGACACGTGTGAACCATGCCTCATGGGTAAAATGACCAAGACTCCGTTCTCAGGAACAATGGAGCGAGCAACCAAGTTATTGGAAATCATACATACTGATGTGTGCGGTCCAATGAGTGTTGAGGCTCGCGGTGGCTATCGTTATGTTCTCACCCTCACTGATGACTTGAGTAGATATGTGTATGTCTACTTAATGAAACACAAGTCTGAGACCTTTGAAAAGTTCAAGGAATTTCAGAGTGAGGTTGAGAATCAATGTGACAAGAAAATCAAGTTCTTGCGATCAGATCGTGGGGGAGAATACTTGAGTCACAAATTTGGCACACACTTAAGAAAATGTGGAATAGTTTCACAACTCACGCCGCCTGGAACACCTCAGCGTAATGGTGTGTCCGAACGTCGTAATCGCACTCTATTGGATATGGTGCGATCTATGATGTCTCTTACCGATTTACCGCTGTCATTTTGGGGCTATGCTTTAGAGACTGCCGCATTCACTTTAAATAGGGCTCCGTCGAAATCCGTTGAGACGACACCGTATGAATTATGGTTTGGGAAGAAACCTAAGCTGTCGTTTCTAAAAGTTTGGGGATGCGATGCTTATGTCAAGAAACTTCAACCTGAAAAGCACGAACCCAAGTTGGAAAAATGCGTCTTCATAGGATACCCTAAAGAAATTGTTGGGTATACCTTCTACCTCAGATCCAAAGGCAAGATCTTTGTTGCCAAGAATGGGTCCTTTCTAGAGAAAGAGTTTCTCTCGAAAGAAATAAGTGGGAGGAAAGTAGAACTTGATGAAGTATTACCTCTTGAACCGGTAAGTGGCGCAGCTCAAGAAAATGTTCCTGAGGTGCCTGCACCGACTAGAGAGGAAGTTAATGATGATGATCATGAAACTTCAGATCAAGTTACTACTGAACTTCGTAGGTCCACGAGGACACGTTCCGCACCAGAGTGGTACGGCAACCCTGTCTTGGAAATCATGTTGTTAGACAACGGTGAACCTTCAAACTATGAAGAAGCGATGGCGGGCCCGGATTTTGACAAATGGCTGGAAGCCAGGAAATCCGAGATAGGATCCATGTATGAAAACGAAGTATGGACTTTGACTGACTTGCCCGATGATCGGCGAGCCATAGAAAATAAATGGATCTTTAAGACGAAGACAGACGCGGATGGTAATGTGACCATCTATAAAGCTCGGCTTGTCGCTAAGGGTTATCGACAAGTTCAAGGGGTTAACTACGATGAGACTTTCTCACCCGTAGTGAAGCTGAAGTCCGTCCGAATCATGTTAGCAATTGCCGCATTCTATGATTATGAGATATGGCAAATGGACGTCAAAACGGCATTCCTTAATGGTTTCCTTAAGGAAGAATTGTATAAGGAAGAATTGTATATGATCCTAAAGATGCTGACAAGGTGTGCAAGCTCCAACGCTCGATTTATGGGCTGGTGCAAGCATCTCAGAGTTGGAACATTCATTTTTATGAGATGATCAAAGCGTTTGGGTTTACGCAGACTTAAGGAGAAGCCTGCATTTACAAGAAAGTGAGTGGGAGCTCTGTAGCATTTCTCATATTGTATGTGGATGACATACTGTTGATGGGAAATGATATAGAATTCTTGGAAAGCATAAAGGCCTACTTGAACAAGTGTTTTTCAATGAAGGACCTTGGAGAAGCTGCTTATATATTAGGCATCAAGATCTATAGAGACAGATCGAGACGCCTCATTGGTCTTTCACAGAGTACGTACCTTGACAAGATATTGAAGAAGTTCAAAATGGATCAGTCAAAGAAGGGGTTCTTGCCTGTATTGCAAGGTACGAGATTGAGCACGGCTCAATGCCTGACCACGGCAGAAGATAGAGAAAAGATGAGTGTCGTCCCCTATGCCTCGGCCATAGGGTCTATCATGTATGCTATGCTGTGTACCAGACCTGATGTAAACCTTGCCGTAAGTTTGGTAGGAAGGTACCAAAGTAATCCCGGCATGGAACACTGGACAGCGGTCAAGAATATCCTGAAGTACCTAAAAAGGACTAAGGACATGTTTCTCATGTATGGAGGTGACGAAGAGCTCGTCGTAAAGGGTTACGTCGATGCTAGCTTCGACACAGATCTGGATGACTCTAAGTCACAAACCGAATACGTGTATATTTTGAATGGTGGGGCAGTAAGCTGGTGCAGTTACAAGCAAAGTGTTGTGGCGGGATCTACATGTGAAGAAGAGTACATGGCAGCCTCGGAGGCAGCACAAGAAGCAGTCTGGGTGAAGGAATTCATTACCGACCTAGGAGTCATACCCAATGTGTCGGGCCCGATGACTCTCTTATGTGACAACACTGGAGCTATTGCCCTTGCCAAGGAGCCCAGGTTTCACAGGAAGACCAGGCATATCAAGCATCGCTTCAACTCCATTCGTGAAAGTGTTCAAAATGGATACATAGAGATTTGTAAAGTACATACATACCTGAATGTGGCAGATCCGTTGACTAAACCTCTCCCTAGAGCAAAACATGATCAACACCAGAACTGCATGGGTGTTCGATTCATCACAATGTAACTAGAATATTGACTCTAGTGCAAGTGGGAGACTGTTGGAAATATGCCCTAGAGGCAATAATAAAATGGTTATTATTATATTTCTTTGTTCATGAATTGTCTATTGTTCATGCTATAATTGTGTTATCCGGAAATCGTAATACATGTGTGAATACATAGACCATAACACGTCCCTAGTGAGCCTCTAGTTGACTAGCTCATTGATCAAAAGATAGTCATGGTTTCCTGACTATGGACATTGGATGTCATTGATAACGGGATCACATCATTAGGAGAATGATGTGATGGACAAGACCCAATCCTAAGCATAGCTCAAAGATCGTGTAGTTCGTTTGCTGTAGCTTTTCCGAATGTCAAGTATCATTCCTTAGACCATGAGATTGTGCAACTCCCAGATACCGTAGGAGTGCCTTGGGTGTGCCAAACGTCACAACGTAACTGGGTGACTATAAAGGTACATTACAGGTATCTCCGAAAGTGTCTGTTGGGTTGGCATGAATCGAGACTGGGATTTGTCACTCCGTATGACGGAGAGGTATCTCTGGGCCCACTCGGTAATGGATCATCATAATGAGCTCAATGTGACCAAGAGGTTGATCACGGGATCATGCATTACGGCACGAGTAAAGTGACTTGCCGGTAACGAGATTGAACTAGGTATTGGGATACCAACGATCGAGTCTCGGGCAAGTAACGTACCAATTGACAAAGGGAATTGTATACGGATTGATTGAATCCTCGACATCGTGGTTCATCCGATGAGATCATCGAGGAGCATGTGGGAGCCAACATGGGTATCCAGGTCCCGCTGTTGGTTATTGACCGGAGAGGCGTCTCGGTCATGTCTGCATGTCTCCCGAACCCGTAGGGTCTACACACTTAAGGTTCGGTGACGCTAGGGTTGTTGAGATATTAGTATATGGTAACCCAAAAGTTGTTCGGAGTCCCGTATGAGATCCTGGACGTCACGAGGAGTTCCGGAATGGTCCGGAGGTGAATATTTATATATATGAAGTCAAGTTTCGGCCATCGAGAAAGTTTCGGGGGTAATCGGTATTGTACCGGGACCACCGGAAGGGTCCCGGGGGTCCACCTGGTGGGGCCACCTATCCCGGAGGGCCCCATGGGCTGAAGTGGGAGGGGAACCAGCCCCTAGTGGGCTCGTGCGCCCCCCTTGGGCCTCCCCCTGCGCCTAGGGTTGGAAACCCTAGGGGTGGGGGCGCCACCCTT
>NC_041388.1:23567461-23586630 GCF_002162155.2 Triticum dicoccoides
CCCTAGGCACCCTATATATAGTGGGGGGGAGGGAGGGCAGCCGCACCCAAGCCCCTGGCCTCTCCCTCTCCCTCCCGTGACACTCCTCCGTCTCCCTGCGCTTGGCGAAGCCCTGCCGAGATCACCGTTGCTTCCACCACCACGCCGTCGTGCTGCTGGATCTTCATCAACCTCTCCTTCCCCCTTGATGGATCAAGTTGGAGGAGACGTCTTCCCAACCGTACATGTGTTGAACGCGGAGGTGTTGTCCGTTCGGCACTTGGTCATTGGTGATTTGGATCACGACGAGTACGACTCCATCGACCCCGTTCTCTTGAACACTTCCGTGCGCGATCTACAAGGGTATGTAGATGCACTCCTCTCTTCCTCGTTGCTAGATGACTCCATAGATTGATCTTGGTGATGCGTAGAAAATTTTAAAATTCTGCTACGTTCCCCAACAGATTTGATATCTTTGCTAGTCTCTTCGAATTATCAGTTTGGTTTGGCCTACTAGATTGATCTTTCTTGCAATGGGAGAAGTGCTTAGCTTTGGGTTCAGTCTTGCGGTGTCCTTTCCCAGTGACAGTAGGGGCAGCAAGGCACATATTGTATTGTTGCCATCGAGGATAAAAAGATGGGGTTTATATCATATTGCTTGAGTTTATCCCTCTACATCATGTCATCTTGCCTAATGCGTTACTCTGTTCTTTACTTAATACTCTAGATGCATGTTGGATAGCGGTCGATGTGTGGAGTAATAGTAGTAGATGCAAAATCATTTCGGTCTACTCGACACGGACATGATGCCTATGTTCATGATCATGTCTAGATATTATCATAACTATGCGCTTTTCTATCAATTGCTTAGCGGTAATTTGTTCACCCACCTTAATATTTGTTGTCTTGAGAAAAGCCACTAGTGGAACCTATGGCCCCGGGTCTACTTTTGTAACGCCCTCGATGCGACTATAGCTCCCACGTGTCGAGGCACGACTTAGAGACATAATCGCATTGAAGGCATATGTCGCAAGTGAGGTAATCTTCACACAACCCATGTAATACATAAGGGAAAGAGATACATAGTTGGCTTACAATCGCCACTTCACACAAATACATGAATAAAGCATTACATCATCCAAATACAATCAAGGTCCGACTACGGAACCAAAATAAAAGAAGAACCCCAAATGTGACAAAGGTCCCCGATCGACCCCAACTGGGCTCCACTACTAATCAACTAGAACATAACAACACAAAGGACAAGATCTTCAACGAGCTCCTCCTGAGCTTGGTTGCGTCATCTGCACGGACTCATCGGCACCTGCAAGCTGGTTTTGGAAGTATTTGTGAGTCACGGGGACTCAGCAATCTCGCACCCTCGCGATCAAGACTATTTAAGCTTATGGGTAAGGTAAAGGTATGAGGTGGAGCTGCAGCAAGCGACTAGCATATATGGTGGCTAACATATTCGCAAAAGAGAGCGAGAAGAGAAGGCAAAGCGCGGTCGAGAAACTATGATCAAGAAGTGATCCTATAGCAACCTACGTCAATCATAACTCCAACAACCGTGTTCACTTCCCGGACTCCACCGGAAAGAGACCATCACGGCTACACACGCGGTTGATTCATTTTAATTAAGGTCAACTTCAGGTTTTCTACAACCCGACGTTAACAAAATTCCCATCTGCCCATAACCGCGGGCACGGCTTTCGAAAGTTCAAATCCCTGCAGGGGTGTCCCAACTTAGCCCATCACAAGCTCTCACGATCAACGAAGGAATAGACCTTCTCCCGAGACATTCCGATCAGACTCGGTACCCCGGTACAACAAGACATTTCGACAGGGTAAAACTAAACCAGCAACACCGCCCGAATGTGCTGACAAATCCCGATCGGAGCTGCACATATCTCTTTCTCAAGGCACACTCAGATTGTCTTAGGTACGGGTAAGCCAGCCCAAAGTTGCCCCTGGTGGTCACCGGCAGCTGACAGGTGGACCAACACTCAGAGGAGCACTGGCCCGGGGGGGTTAAAATAATGATGACCCTTGAGTCCGCGAAACCCAAGGGAAAAAGGCTAGGTGGCGAATGGTAAAACCAATGTTGGGCATTGCTGGAAGAGCTTTACTTAAGGCGAACTGTCAAGGGGTTCCCATAATAGCCCAACCGCGTAAGGAACGCAAAATCCGGGAACATAACACCGATATGACGGAAACTAGGGCGGCAAGAGTGGAACAAAACACCAGGCATAAGGCCGAGCCTTCCATCCTTTACCAAGTATATAGATGCATTAATTAAATAAGATATATAGTGATATCCCAACAAGTCAAACATGTTCCAAACAAGGAACAACATCTCCATGTTCCAACAAGGAACAAACTTCAATCTTCACCTGCAACTAACAACGCTATAAGAGGGGCTGAGCAAAGCGGTAACATAGCCAATCAACGGTTTGCTAGGACAAGGTTGGTTAGAGGCTTGACATGGCAATTTGGGAGGCTGGCAAGCAAATGGTAGGCATCGTAGCATTGGCATAGCAAAAGAGCGAGCAAACTAGCATAGCAAAGATAGTAGTGATTTCGAGGGTATGATCATCTTGCCTGAGATCCCGCAAGGAAGAAGAACGAGTCCATGAAGAAGACAAACGGACGTAGACGAACGGGTCCTCACAATCACGACGTAACCGGAACCAACCCGAAGAAGCAAACACCGAAAAAGAAGCACACAACATAGTAAACAACCACGACAACAACATGGCACGATGCGCAAACAAGTATGATGCATGTCCGGTTTAATGAGGCATGGCATGGCAATTTGCACAAACAAAACTACAAATTAAATGGAGCTCAATATGCAACTCGTTGCATATGAACACCACATCAATTATTTAGTTCGATCTCGTTTATGTACCCAACAATATTAAATATTATTAAACATGGCAAGAGGGTGAAGCAAATGAAAACTACCCAACTAGTCAAGTTTAAATGAGGCCGGAAACAACGACCAACAATTCCGGAAACTCCTCATATGCATATATATTAGGTTAGGTACTGTTCTGCCCTAAACCATATTTTAGAGTTGTTTAACATGCAAGATGAGTGCACCATGTTAAACTAGGCAAAATTCTACCCCATTTACATATGAAGTTTATTAAAATCGGAGTTACGGTTATTTAGTTATGAATTAAATCATTTTAACATGGCATAGGAGCAAATTAATGCAAACAACATTTTTAGCATTTCAAACATAGATGAAAGTTGGGTATTATTAATCTGCACAAAATTCTGAGCAAGTTTCATATATAAAACATTTTAATCCGATGCACGGTTAGTGAGTTATTAAATGCATGAACCAGGGGGACTTTTCTACAAAACTAGCAATCTCTGGAAAAATAGGAAAATCCCAGGCGCTGAAAAAAAACATGATATGGGCCGAATCTGCTGGCTGGTCCAACAGGTAAGGAAAAAAAGGAGGGCGCTGGGATGTGGGTGGCCTCACCCATGGGCTTCGGCCCGGTCAATGGAACAGGCTGCAGAGGGGTGAGGAGGCGCGCTGGGCGACGTGGAGGTCCAACGGGAGCCGATGCAGGCCGGGGCGAGGCCGGCCCAGGCGATGGCGATGCGGTCAACGTGGTTCGAGCGCTCGCGTCCTGAAACTGACGAAGCAGAGGAAGCAGGGCGTGATGGAATCAGCGGCTGCGGGACTTGGTGACGAGCGACGAGGCAGAGCAGCAGCGAGGCGAGGCGGGGATCGGCCGGATCCGGCATGTGGGGCGAAGGGGCAACTGGATCCGGGGATGGTTGGCCCATTTTCCAGCGACAGCGAGGCCGGCCTGCGATGGGGCGGCGAGGTTGAGGAAGCTCCAAGCTCAAGGACGAGCTCGGCGTGGGGCACAGGCAGGAGGAAGCAGCGGCCTGGTGGCGACAACTCGCTCAGGGAGAGTCAAGGGCGCTCGGTCGTCGAGGATGTGGCCTCGATCTCAAATTAGATCGAGCGTCGGCTGGATGCGGGAGAGCTTGAGGTCGGGCATGCGGCTGCGCGCGGGAAGCTGGGAATGGAGCGGCGCGGAGAACAAGCGAGGAGGTCGGAGGCTGCGATTGGTGGACTGGATCGGGAGGGGATCCCGAGGAAGAAGGGACTGGAGGAGTGGCGGCGGCGCAATTGGAACGATGAGACAAGGCACCTAGGATCTAGGGTTGGACCTATTTATATATAGCAGGGGATTAGGTTAGGGGCTACCTAGTCCCTCCGATCAAAATCAGACGATCAGGAAAAAGTAGGCTAGGGAGTCCAAATAAGAAAACAGTGATATTTTGTAGATGTTTGGGGATGTTCCGGACACAGCGGTAGCGACAGCCTGAGTCGGGTCCGGGACAGTTTTGGACGCACACGTGAGGGGTTTCGATGCACTGAGCAGAGAGGGTCTCGGACCATGCGATCGCATCGGACAACTCCAGAAGCGAAGAGGGGAAGGAGGATGGAACTAGGTGGGCTGTGTAGACGGTCTCGAGCTGAGAGGAGAGAAGAGAGGGAGGCCCGGCGACTGTTTCCGGAGAACGAAAACGTCCAACGTTTGACCGGCTACTATTGCCGCTATATTTATCCGTTGGGGCATCAAACGGACTCCGAATGCGATGAAACTTGACAGGCGGTCTATCTACACTATAATAAGACCACACGTCAAATCTCATCTCATTCCGAGAACATTTTCCCGCCACTTAAAAAAATAATATTTCGGACAAGCCGCGGGCGCGTGCAAGTGTGGTTGGGCTCACAACGGACAACGGAGAGAACTCGAAGAACCCGGACGAATGCAAGTTTTAAAAACATGATGATGCAATGCACATGATGACATGATAAGATGCAACACGCAAGCACATAACATGGCAACAACAGCGAATAACTGGAGGACACCTGGCACAACGGTCTCGGGGCGTCACAACTTTATATCATATAAGTTTCTGATCTACAATTCTAGTTTACTATATTTTATTTTGCAATCTTTATTTTCCAATCTATACAACAAAAATACCAAAAATATTTATATTATTATCTTTATCAAATCTCACTTTTGCAAGTGGTCGTAAAGGGATTGACAACCCCTTTATCACGTTGGTTGCGAGGTTCTTGTTTGTTTGTGCAGGTACTAGGCGATTTGCGTGTAGTCTCCTACTGGATTGATACCTTGGTTCTCAAAAACCGAGGGAAATACTTGCGCTACTTTGCTGCATCACCCTTTCCTCTTCAAGGGAAAACCAACGCATGCTCAAGAGGTAGCAGATGCACATAAGTACAATAAAGAACCAATCATGGAGCGGTATACCTTTTGATCGAAGTCTATACCATTTTCATCTGTGCATAGATGGCCATTTGTGGGCATAGGGATTTTGACACCTTTGCAATCTTGCATGCCAAATTTCCTCAACACATCCTTGAGGTATTTCTCCTGAGATATGAAGATGTCGTTGCGTTGTTGACGAATTTGAAGACCTAAGAAGAATTTCAATTCTCCCATCATAGACATTTGATATTCCTCACTCATCATATAGGCAAATTCTTAGTGTAACGTTGCTTAGTACAACCAAAGATAATATCATCAACATATATTTGGCACACGAATAATTGATCATCATAGGTTTTGGTGAAAAGAGTTGGGTCAAGTGAACCAGTTTTGAAGCCTTTCTTCATGAGGAATTCCTTCAAAGTATCATACCACGCCCGAGGGGCCTGCTTGAGGCCATGGAGGGCCTTATTGAGTCTGAAGACTTGGTCAGGATGCTTTGGATCTTCAAAACCTGGGGGTTGAGCAACATATACTTCTTCCTCAAGCTTACCATTGAAGAATGCACTTTTCACATCCATTTGATATAAGATGATATTATGATGGTTAGATAAGCAAGAAATATGTGAATAGCCTCAAGTCTAGCAACAGGTGCAAAAGTTTCATCAAAATCAATTCCTTCAACCTGTGTGTAGCCTTGAGCTACAAGTCGTGCCTTATTCCTCACCACAAGGCCATTTTCATCTTGCTTATTGCGGTAGATCCATTTGGTGCCGATGATATTGTGCTTGCATGGGTCTGGTCACTTGACAAGTTCCCAGACATTTTTGAGCTCGAATTGATGTAATTCCTCTTGCATCGCTTGAACCCACTCAGGCTCCAGAAATGCCTCATCTACTTTGGTGGGCTCTATGATAGAGACAAAAGCAAAGTGCCCACAAAAGTTAGACAAATGTGAAGCTTTTGAGCGTGTGAGAGGACCTGATGCTTTGATGTCGTTGATGATTCTCTCAATCTACACTTCATTAGCGACACGAGGATGAGCTGGTTGACGATGTTGAGGGGGCTCAGCATTTTCTTCAGAGCCATTTTCCTCAAGTGCACCAGCATGATGTTCTTCACGATCAGGAATGACTTCTTCAGTAGATTCTTCGGGAGGAATGACATCCTCAGTGGCCTAACTTAATGGATTCCTCAGGTGGTATTTCATCTAGCACGGGAGGTAGGTGATCTCTTTGCGAGCCGTTAGTTTCATCGAACCACACATCTACAGTTTCAACAACCTTGTGGTGATAGGTGTTGAAGACTTTGTAGGTGTGTGAATCCTTTCCGTAACCAAGCATAAAACCTTCATGTGCTGTCGGTGCAAATTTAGAATTGTGATGAGGATCTCTAATCCAACATTTAGCACCAAAGACTTTGAAATACTCACATTGGGTTTCTTGTCAGTGAAGAGTTCATATGAGGTCTTTCTGAAGAACTTGTGAAGATATACCCTGTTGATGATGTGGCATGCAGTATCAATTGCCTCAGGCCAGAAGCAAGGAGGCGTCTTGTATTCGTCAAGCATAGTGCGAGCCATCTCAACAAGAGTCCTGTTCTTGCACTCCATGATGCCATTCTGCTGAGGAGTATAAGGAGCAGATAACTCGTGAGTGATACCAAGTTCATCAAGACCAGTATTCTTGAACTCGGTTCCGTTGTCACTTATGATGTGCTTGATCTTCACACCAAAGTTGGTTGAAGCCCTCGAGGAAAATCGTTTGAATACTTCCTGCACTTCAGTTTTGTAAGTGATGATATGCACCCATGTGTAACGAGAATAGTCATCAACAATGACAAAGCCATATAAAGATGCAGCATTAGTGAATGCGGCATAATGAGTAGGGCCAAAGAGATCCATGTGAAGCAATTCAAATGGACGAGTGGTAGTCATGATGGTCTTTGAGGGATGCTTGGCCTTGGTCATCTTTCCAGCTTCACAAGCTCCACACAGATGGTCCTTGAGGAATTTGACACCCTCGATGCCAATGGCATGCTTCTTCTTCGCTAGAGTGTGCAAGTTCCTCATACCAGCATGACCAAGTCGTCGATGCCATAGCCAGCCTTCTGAAGCTTTTGCAAGTAGACATGTAGCAGGTTGTGGTCCTGTAGAGAAATCAACAATATACAGATCTCCTATCCTAAAGCCTTCGAAGACTTTGGAATTGTCAACTTCCATGATCACAACACAACGATACTTGCCAAAGACAACAACCATATCAAGATCACAGAGCATTGAGACAGACATGAGGTTGAACCCTAAGGACTCGACAAGCATGACTTTGTCCATGTGTTGATCCTTTGAGATTGCAACCTTACCTAGACCCAATACCTTGCTTTTGCCTTTGTCAGCGTAGGTGATATGCTTCAGATGTGATGGAGATAAAGCAGTGTCCATCAATAAGTTCCTGTCACCAGTCATGTGATTTGTACATCCACTGTCGAGGACCCACTCAGGGGCTTTGGGTTGATCATCCTGCAGATGAATTAGTGCATCTTACGAACTCATATACTTCAGCAGTGAATAATATGACATCAAATTCATTAGATCAATTTCATCAAGCAATAGAATTGATATAGCAAAATAAGGACGTGAGAAATGAAAGTTCATTTCTTCATAATTAGCTTGCGTCCTTTCAAGCATATTTAGGTCTCCAGCAAATTCTTCAGACGTTTAAGTTCGTCTGGAGACCTGACCCTGCATAAGAGATAGTTCTTTTTCTTCATCACCCATATCTGGAGGGGTGGCAAAGAGTTCATCATTCTGCGAGCTCCATATGATAAAGGTGGCATAGAAGCCAGTCCACTTCGTTTCACATAAGAGGGGTTAGAGTAAGCATATGAATAAGCAGAGAAATTCTTCGAGGACTTGTGAAGATAATGATTTGAAGAATAATGCACATATTCATAGCCCTTAGATCTTCCTTGCAAAACAGAAGGGTTAGCACGATGATGTTCATATGAGGATCTGGATCCGTATGAGGAATTTGATCCACGTGAAGAATTTGGTCCATATGAGGACTTGGATCCATATGAAGACTTTGGTCCATGTGAAGAATTTGATCTAGGGTTCCTACTCTTCACAGGTGGAGTCATGATGACATTCACCTAAAGACTTTCAAGGCACCTTTTGGGAACCCAGATTTTCTTCATAGGGGGGCCGTTTCTGCAGTTAGTGCCAACATATCTAGCAAATACTTCACCATTTTGATTTTTGAACAGTTTATAGTTGGAGTCAAATGACTCATCAGAAGAATATGAAGATTCACATGTAAAGCCAAATAAAGTAGATGGATCCACTGAAGATCCCTTTGCAGCAACCCATGCGGTTTTGGGATACTACTCAGGTTTCCAATAGGTCCCATCAGCATTGAGTTTCCTCTCAAAGGCAATACCCTCTTTCCTTGAGGATCTGCTTCTTAAGCACATCACAAAGTGCCTGATGCCCTTTGAGGCTTTTGTACATGCCTCTCACATACAATTCCTTCAGCCTTGCATGGTTAGTGATACTAGCAGCATCCTCAGATGAGGAATTTGTGACAGTGGAGATAGTTGAAGAATTTGTAGCAATAGAAGCATTTGAACTTTCAGGTGAGGAATTAGCAGATTCATGTTCAATGCATTTCAAACATGGTGGAATGAATTCAACCTGAGCGGAACTGATTTGTTGAGCAAGTAATGAGACGTGTTCCTTCTGAAGATCTTCATAACTCACCCTTAGCTGCTCAAGATCTTGCTTTCTTTGAAGAAATTCATAAGAAAGCTTCTCATGATCAGATAGAGAGTGTTATGATGACTCTGGAGATTGTCAAACTTAGTCTGAAGTCTCCGAAGATTTTTAGTCAAAGTTTTTGTGCGGTCCATTTCTTCACCCAACATATCATCGCTTTTGTCTAGCATATTTTGAACCTTTTCAAGAGCCTTCTGTTGTCTCACAGCAATCTTAGCAAGTTTAGAATAGCTAGGCTTGAGGTTTTCATCAGATTCATCCTCACTTGATTCAGAGGAGGGATATCTGAGTACCTTTGCACCTTTTGCCATGAAGCAGTAGGTGGGAGCATAGTCATCATCACCGTCATCATCAGTGTTTGGGAGGTCATTTTCTTCAGAGTTGAAGATGGACTTGCTGACGAACGTAGTAGCGAGGGCTAGGCTCGCCACACCAGAGTCTGACTCCTCAGATGCCTCCTCATCCTCATTTTCCTCAGATTCAGCTTCAGAGTCCATTTCCTTGCCAATGAATATTGCCTGAGCCCTTTTGGAGCTTCTCTTCTTGTGAGATGAAGATTCAAGGATTTTGATGATGAGGACTTTGAAGATTTCTTCTTCTTCTTTGATTCATCAAAACTGTAATCCTTGTATTTCTTCTTCTTTGATTCCTTCTCCCATTAAGGACAATCTTGAATGTAGTGACCAGGTTTCTTGCATTTGTGGAAAGTTCTCTTCTTGTAGTCACGAGATGAGGCATTTGTTCTCATGTCATCACTTCTTGAGGATTTACCAAAGCGACCACGCCTTGAGAACTTCTGGAATTTCCTCACGAGCATTTCTAGCTCCTGGATCAATTCTTCAGGATCACCAAGACTGCTACCAGAATCCTCACCTTCAGATTCACAGACTGCCTTGGCCTTTAGAGCTCATGATCTTCCATATCTCGGTCCATAGAGATCTCTCTTCTCAGCAAGTTGGAACTCATGAGTGTTTAGCCTCTCGAGGATATCAGCGTGATCAAGTGACTTGTAGTCTCCACGTTCTTGTATCATCAATGCCAGAGTGTCAAATGAGGAATCAAGTGATCTCAGCTATTTCTTCACCACCTCATGGTCGGTGATGTCAGTGCATCAAGTGCTTGAAGCTCATTTGAAATGTCAGTGAGGCGATCGAAGGTTTGCTGACATTTTCATTATCGAGTCGTTTGAAGCGGTTGAAGAGATTGCGAAGAACGTCAACTCAAGAGTCACGCTGTGTTGAGACTCCTTCGTTGACCTTGGACAGCCTGTCCCAGATAAGCTTAGCAGTCTCCAAAGCACTTACTCTGCCATACTGCCCTTTGCTCAGATGGCCACATATGATGTTCTTCGCTTGAGAATCGAGTTGCTTGAATCTCTTCACATCAGCAACATTGATGGTGGGAGTGACAAAGGGAACGCCATTTTCCACAACGTACCAGAGATCGTTGTCAATTGCCTCAAGATGCATTCGCATCTTGTTCTTCCAGTAGGGGTAGTCAGTCTCATCGAAGGTAGGACACCCAGTAGAGACCTTGATCATACATGCGGTCGACATAACTAAAACTCCAGGCAGTTAAACCAAAATCACACAAAACAAGGGAGTACCTTACTGTGATACCAATTGAAAGTGCGTTATATCGACTAGAGGGGGATGAATAGGCAATTTTTACAAATTCGGCACTGGGGAATTTTAGGGTGAGGAAATTCCTAAGCAACGAACTACTTAGCAGCGGAATAAGTACTCAGATGCAAGTATAACAGAGTAGTAGCACAGTCATCATGATGAAATGAAAACAAGCACAGAGTACAAGTAGCATAAACACAGGATAAGCATGCTGAAGACAAACTGACTGAAGAAATTGAACTGAGGAAATTGAGAAAGTCTTCAGTCAAAGTCTTCAAACAGTAACGATCTGGTACAACAACACAGTAATGAGGAAATGAAAGGATTGAGGAAATAGAACCAGTTAGCTCGACGAAGACAGTGATTTGGTAGACCAGTTCTAACTGTTGTGACAGTCGTACGTCTGGTTGGAGCAGCTAGGTATTTAAACCCGAGTACACACAGTCCCGAACACACAGTCATCACCGTATTCTCCTTGAGCTAAGGTCACACATACCTCGCCCAATCACTCGTGGTAAGTCTTCAGGTGACATCCAAACCTTCACAGACTCGGTCACCCGTCGATCCACAATTTCCTCTTGGATGCTCTAGTCTAGACCATGACGCCTAACCGTCTGGAAGATGCACAGTCTTCAAAGGTAACAAGCATCGGTTCCACACAGGAACAATCTCTTCAGTGATGCTCAATCACTTTGGGTTTGTAGGTGTTTGGTTTGGGTTTTGGGTTTTTCCTCACTTGATGATTTTCGCTCAAAGTCCTCGGAGGTTGGGATGCTCTCAATGACAAGTGTCAGTTTCTCGCGGAGCAGCCAACAAGCTAGTGGTTGTAGGGGGGCGGCTATTTATAGCCTAGGGAGCATCCCGACATGATAAGACATAAATGCCCTTTAATGATATGACCATTAGGTGGGTAGATATTTTGGGACAGCTGGCGCATAGCACAGCAATGGCCGGAAATTTGACTATCAAATTCCTCAGGGCTATCATGTTCCTCACTTATAGGCAATCCGCACTGGTGAATTCCTAACTCCTCAGTTTGAAAAATTCCTCAAAGACCAGAAGATCTTCGTCTCTGTCACTGAAGAAATTGACTGAATTGTATGAGATTTCCAATGGCTTCACTCGAAAGGATTGGTAGGTGTACGATTTTGAGATGAGCATCACTTGGAATCTTCTCCTTAGTTTTACCTCGACCCCCTTTAACGGTACGGTGTTTCCTATGACTCAAGAAAGATAAAAATGAAACTATGAAAACAAAGTCTTCAGGCTTCATATTCCTTGCATGAATATCAAGTCTTCAGGATCACATCAATTTCTTCACTTTCAAAGTCTTCAGTTGAAGACATCCATTTTTAGGGGTCGACTTTCTCTGTAAATATCAAACTCCTCATAGACTTATAGATCTGTGTACACTCACAAACGCATTAGTCCCTTAACCTATAAGTCTTCAATACACCAAAATCACTAAGGGGCACTAGATGCACTTACAAGTATGACCCGTGAAAACTTATTGGGTTCACACGGATTAAGGAAGGCATAGGTTCAACCCATTGAGGTATCTTAGAAACATATACCACAAGCTTCAAGAGTAAAAATCACCAGCTCGAAAGCAGAGCATGGTTGGTCAAATCGGAGAATAGGATTTACTAATGGCATTATGTATCAGGGAAGAACTTCCAAAGTGATTGCATATGAAGGACACTGTCGGACAAAATCCAAGAAGGGATCCGGTGGTCCTCATGGGATCTTATGTGAGCATCGGTACTCGGCCAGAGGAAGAAGAATGCAAGGAGATCAGATTATAGAAACAACTGACTAATTCAAAGCTCAAATGCAAAGGGATTATGATTTCCATATCCAGAAGCAAACGCTCTGATTAAGGATGGATAAGTCGAGTAGGCTTAGGGATACAATCGATGGCAATTTGATTGGTCGAGATCCAGCTCATGTTTAAAATGACGTATGTGCCGGAAGGATGAATTCTAGGATCTGATTGAGGATTGCGAGCATTCGCAACATATCAAGTGACTCAAAATGATAATGACAAAGGATACTAATGAATATTTCAAGTCATATGGAACACAACCATAATGCAAACAGACAAGTATTTGCAGAGTAATAGCGGGCAGAGGATTACCGAAAGATCAGATAGTATTTCAATGTGCCTTGTGAATCATATGAATAATGGGGGAAGAGCGGATAGGTAAGTGCGAGGAATTATCCATAGAGGGTATTCATGTGGCAAGAACTTCAAAGTAGTAGGCACAAAGTATTCTCGGATCGATAGAGAGAATTTTGGCGTACCTTGTAATAACAAGATCAACTGGGAACAAAAGTAAGAATGACATGTGTATGTATTTATCCATAGGGATATTTCGGTGGTAGGAAATTGCAAAAGCAACGGGCACAAAGTCTCGAGAGAACGTCGGAGAGTATCTTCGAAATCCTTCGGTGCACCAAGTAATCATCTGAAGTGAGGGGCTCGCCGGGAGGAAGTAGTTACGAGAACCTAAAGTCAGAGTAAGTGAAATCATTTAACCCGAATAAAAGAGAGATTAGAGTCCCAGAGTATAGACGAGGAATAAAAGATCCTGGTACCAACCAAATGGCGACGTGGGCCCGTAAGACACACAGCCATGTTAGTAAAAAAATTGCAATGACTAAACTCGACTTCGGCCAAGGAGTGTGAAAGGAGGATTCCTATAGGTAGTCGGCTCTGATACCAACTTGTGACGCCCCCGATTTGACTATACATTAATCATACATGCCAACGTGTACGATCAAGATCAGGGACTCACGGGAAGATATCACAACACAACTCTAGACACAAATAAAAGTCATACAAGCATCATATTACAAGCCAGGGGCCTCGAGGGCTCGAATACAAGTGCTCGAACATAAATGAGTCAGCGGAAGCAATAATATCTTAGTACAGACATAAGTTAATAAGTTTGCCTTAAGAAGGCTAGCACAAAAGTAGCAACGATCAAAAAGGCAAGACCTCCTGCCTTGGGACCTCCTAACTACTCCTCGAAGCCGAACTCCACGTAGAAACATCCTCGAGATCCTCTGGCCCCTGGACTCCATTATCTGGTTGCGACATCCGAGAAAAATGGAAAAGGGGGAAAAGAGGGAGCAAAGCAACCTTGAGTACTCATCTAAAATACTCACAAGTAAGGAACTACACTATATATGCATTGGTATCAATGAAATGGGTAGTATCTGTGGACTGAACTGCAGAATGCCAGAATAAGAGGGGGATAGCTAGTCCTATCAACTTGTCTGCCAAGACATAAAAAAAATACAGGCAAAAAGAAACCACACCCCTGCAAGGTCACGGGCCAGATTTTGGCGGACCATTCACGTGCATGTCGAATGTCGCACGCCAGCGCCAGCCAGGTGGGCAAGGCGAGCACGTGTGTGTGGTGTTCTCTTTCTCTCCTTAACCTATCATTTAGTGGAGTGCAGAGAACCCGCTATTTAAGTTGGTTTCACACCTCCTCCACTTTCGACATGGGACTAAACTTTAAAACCATATCTTGCCATTTATTCATAGGATTTCGAGATTTACACTAGGAATTACAGAAAATCTTCGTCGGTCGAGCCCATTATTCTAACACTTGCTAGGGAAACTAGGTTTTCTGCCACTTATGATTCGTTTGAGGAGCCTCTGAATGATATTATACCCCTCCTCTTAGGCGATGTAACTGTTATTCCGAATTAATAAAGTTCTATTATATTTATTAAAAAAATGTTATTCTTAAGTGATGTCATGTAACTGTCGCCTGGATCAGCCAGGTATGTGCTCGTAATGCTCAGAGCATATGCATGAAGCAAGAACATTGCATCTCATGAAGCAAGAACTTCAGGCGTTTGCGGTATCAAATGTGAGATGTTTACTCGCCGTACTTCGAGATGTGCAAACATGATCTTGCCATGTGTCTCTGCACTTTGTCATGATCATCTTGAGGACACGTATAACCACATTGCAACTGATGACAAGACAAATCGAGGATCAGAAAAACTAGTTAAGCTGTCTCTGATTTCTGCAGTGGGCGAGCAGATTAAACAGCAACATGCAGAAAGACGGGTCTCAAAATCAAAGTCTGATCCATGACAACGACGACGAACATACTGCTACAAACAAGATGAAAATTAAGGTTGGCAATGGAGAACCCAACAAACGATCATCAGCAGCAGTAGTGATGCAGAGTATTGTCTTTCTTCACCCTCTTCCTTCTCCTATCATGTTCCCTGTGCAGCGGTGTTGTCTTGCTACGATCTGTCTCGTCAATGGCGATGGGGGGCAAAAACTTGGACGGTCGGTCAGTAGGAGGGGGTGGCGAGGGCCAGCTCGGTGCCCACTCTGCCGCCGCCGCCGGTCGTCGTCGTCTTCCCGCCTTCCGGCGATGGACGGACGGCGGTGGCTCCGCACGGGAACGGCAGCGACGCCGCGTCCTGCGCCGTGTGCCGGAGCTGCAGGTCGAGGCCGCCGTCAACCCTGGGGCTGCTGCTGGTGGCCGGCGGCTGCGGAGGGTGCTGGACCGGCGAGTCCGGGGCGGGGAGGAGCAGGAGCTTGGTGGAGGAGGCGGCGTTGGTGGAGGAGGCCGACGGCGGCGTGGGCGGGAGCTCGAGGCCGCCATCCATCGCGCACTCGTCGTCGTCCACGGACGCGACTCTCGCCGCCGTCGGTGTCCGCGGGGACGATGGTTGCGCCTCGTCCGGCCACTCCCTGCACTTCCCGCCGTCGCCGTCGACGTCGGCGAGCTGGTCGCCTGCGCCATTGCTCTCCTGCCTGTCAGCTTCGCCGCACTCCCTGGCGCACAGAAGAAGACGCGGCTCCGGTCCCATGATCCGCAGCTGCTGCTGCTGCTGCTCCCCAGCATTCAGAAGCTGCATGCCCTCCTGTTCATCACACACACAGCACTAAATTACCAAATCATTCCTCAAATCTGATGCTAATATGTAATCATCAGGCACAGAATCTTGGAGCAAATGCCATCATAACAAGAAATCAGAAAGATTATTCATCATTCATCATGCAACTGGTGCAGTTGATGAACTGCAGCGAAGTGTACCTTGAGAGACAGGAAAGAAGTGGAGAGAGCAGCCACCTGCTGCTCCAGCCTGGTGTTCTTCTCAAGCACAGCCTCATACCTCTCCTGCACAACAGATTCAGAATCAACTCCACATCAGGCACATGATTAACTCATCAAGAAATGCAGCTAAAGTTGATCTGTACAGTACAATGAGAACAGGAGCTGGGCAAATATTTGGTTAAAATTCAGATGTACCTTGAGGAACAGAACCTCCTCCTCCAGCTTGCCATTCGCCCGTGCCGCGCTCACGTACTTCTCCTGAAGACAGATGCACAGCAACGGCTTCAGCATGATCAACAATGTGGAGACAACAATTCAGCCAGGAAAGTAGAATCTGATTATTCAGATTTAACTTGGCAGGCATTTCTTGCAAGATAACTAACTAACTAGATAAGTATGATTTTTTTTTTTGATAAACTAGATAAGTATGATGAATTTAAACTGAGGAGTTGCAGCAGTACCTCCAAGGACTGAACTTGCTTTTCCAGATTGCCATTGGCCTTCAGCACACACTCATACTTGTCCTGCAAATAAGATCATCATGAGTTCAAGATCAGCTAAGGAAATGCTCCATGGAATAAAGAAAAAGAAAGTGAACTTTGCAATTCTTACAGCACTAGTGGAAAGAGAGATGCATTCTGATGATTAAAACTACCAATGTCAAGTGTACTTGCAGATCATCATTGGAAATAAAAAGGTGCCTGGCCTAAACATCCACCTTAACCTCAGGTGTGAAAAATGAAATGTGAGAAGCAAAGCTGAGAAAGATTAGTGTGTACTGCAGGTGTCCCTGCAATGCCTTTCCAGAGGAGACAAATTGAGAGCTACAAATGTACCATGCTTTGGAAAGGCAAACCTGCTCCTGCATCTTACAAATTTCTGATGCAGTACTGCAATGCAATGTAATACTATGAGGCAACCAAAACCAAGAATTGCCACATGGAAGCAACTCAAATGTCAAATTTTCTTTCTTGATGTAATTGAAAATCCAAAAACAAGACTATCACAAAACCAAGACTATCACCAAAGACTTTCCACTTCCAAGCAAACTCAAATGTCAAAGTTCTTTCTGTAACTGAAACTCCAACACCAAAGTTTTCACAGAAGATGGAACCAGAAACATGCAAACCCTGACAGCTGACAAGTGTGCATCACAACTAAGGGTACCGGCTACATCCATGCATGCATACAACATTTTCCCCAAAAAAAAATTACTTCAACAAACTTACATGATGCAGAACAGGGAGATGTAATTTTGACAGCAAACATACATGATGCAAACAGAGAGATGCAAAGCAAAGAGATGCATATCTCAGGACAGATAAGTGTGATCACCTGATAAGGCTCATGAGAAATGCAGGCTTTGACTGCCTCAGGTTTCACCTCATTGTTCATTGTGCCTTGATGTGCCTTCACCAGCTGCTGCATGTGCCTTCATACACAAATTCAGAGCAACAGGATTCAGTGCCAACACAAAACTAGCATTGCTACTAACTGTATGCAAAAAATGTTGACAATTGTAACAAAATGTTACAAAATTCAGTCTTAACAGTACAGAAATGTTAGTAATTCAGCACAAATGATCAACTTTAGCACAAACATTTCTTTGTCACATGCAAGAATCAATGGAAGATCGTATCAGCATTGCACTGCATTCTCCGGTTAGACCAATCCAAGAAGATGAAGAAGAAATTGCAAGAGAAGATGGCAGGAGAACAGGGAAAAGGAGACCTTTTTACTCCGGCGAGCTCCTTGGTGAGCTCCTCCACCTGCCTCTTTGCCTTGAGCGCGTAGCCGTCGGCGGACACGGGGTCCCCGCGCTTCCACCCTGGAGGCGGCACCCAGTAGGGGTCGACGCCGACCTCCCGGCGCAGGGCCGCGAGCTCGGCCGGCTCGAGCCAGTACTCCATGGCGCCGTCGGCGGTGTGGCGGCGGCGGATGCGCTCGGCACTGCCGCGCGGCACCTTGTCCGCGGTGTGCTTGAGGAGGTGGTCGAGGAGGCCCGTGTCGCCGATGTGCTTGCGCGCCGCCTGCCGCAGCTCGCCGCGGGGGACGGTCTTGCCGGGGCGCGCGCCGAAGCGGCGCAGGACGCCGAGCAGGGACGCCTCGGCGGCCGCGTAGCGCGTGGCCGTCCACCGGTCGACCATGCCGCGCGGCGCCGCGGCCAAGGCGGCGGTGGTGGCCTCCTCGGCCTTGACTGCGCGAGCGGGCTTCGTCTCCGGCTCCTCCGTGACGGTGACGGCGCGGCCGCAGAGAGGAGCCTTGCTCTTCCTCTCCCTCTTGACGGCCACCAGCACCACCGCCGTGCGCTCCTCCTCCGGCAGGCCCCTCTTCCTCTCCGTCTTGACCGCGGTGCGCTCGTCCCGGCCGCCGCGCTTCTCCTCCTCCGGCAGGTTCGTCTTCTTCTCCTTCTTGACCACCTTGTGCTCCTCCTCCTCCGGCACCGGCGGGGTCGCCTTCTTGGCGCGCTTGGGGACGCCACGGCCACGGAGACGAACGTCGTTCCTCTTCCTCTTGGCCTTGTCCGCCCTGGCCACCACCTTGCGCTGGCTCTCTGCTTCCGGCCCGGCGTCGGCGTCCTCGAAAGCCTCGACCTTCGGAGCGGGAGCGGGCTTTCGGACCTTCCTCTTGGGGAGGCTGAAGCTATGGACACGGCCGGGCTTCCTCCTCCTCCGCTTCTTGGTCGTCCTCACCTCCGCCACGGCCGGCTCCTCCTCCTCCCGGCGGCCGCTGTCTCCTCCCTCCTCCTTGTCCGCCTGCGTCTCCCCAAGCAGCCCGAGCAGGTCCTTGGTCTTGACGTTGCTGGAGCTGCCCTCGTCCGCGTTCGCGCTCTGGTGGACGCCAGTGGCGGGCGCGGGACGGCGATCGTGCGGGGTCTCGGCGACGACGGCGGCCGGCGCAGGCAGGGGGTGTACACGGGGGCGATCGTCGTGGCGCGGGGCGCGGTTGCGGGCGACGTAGTGGACCCGCTTCCGGACGCCCCAGCCGAGGCCGGTGCCCTGCAGCGCGAGCAGGCAGAGGTGGGCGCTGGGCTTCCTCGGCAGCGGCGAAGGCGAAGGCGCCCGCGGGGACGGCGCTGGCGGTGCAGGTGGGAGCGGGTCCGGGTCGCGCTCGTGCTCCGGCTTGGGGAGGTCGCGCTCGTGCTCCGGCTTGGGGTTGATGTCGTGGCCGTCGTCGTGCTCCGGCTTGGGGTTGATGTCGTGGGCGTCGTGCTCCGGCTTGAGGTTGTCGCTTTGGCGGTCGTCGTCGTGCTTGAAGAGGTGGTGCTTGGAGAAGTCGTAGAGGCGGGGCGCGGCGGCCCAGTAGGCGTCGTGGGCGTCCACGCCGAGGTCGTCGGCGATGGCGCGGCGGCGCAGGACGGCGGAGGCGTGGATGGCCGTGGCGCTCATCGCGTGGGCAGAGCAGAGCAGGC
>NC_041388.1:23587284-23593379 GCF_002162155.2 Triticum dicoccoides
GAAGAGGCCGGTGGTGGAAGGGGGGAGGAGGGGATGGGGGTATAAGAAGAAGACAAAGGCGGCGCGGCCAAGAGAAGGGCGGCTGGTGTGCTGCAGGCCGGGTGGCAGGTCAGGTCCGCTCCGGCCGGTCAGAGAAGAAGGGAAGGGGAAGGGGAAGGATGGTTGTTGGGTGGCAGCTTTGGTTTGCTTTGCCAGGCGAGGAGGAACACGAGAGAAGAGAGAGAGAGAGAGAGGGGTTGGGCTTGATCCTATCCCTCCCCATGTCTCCTCTGCTGTGGTGGTGGGGGATTCGCCGGAAAGGAACCTGAAAAGGGATCGTCTCGGATCAAGGAAAGCAGAAAAAGCACTGCACAGCAGAGAGAGGGGAGATACAGATACGTCCGTCCGTCCGTCCGTCCGTCGTGGTGTGCCCGCTTTCTCTCTGCTCGGTTCCCGCCAGAATTCAAAACCGGAGCAAAGAGACAACGCGGTCGTCCCAACTGCTCTCTTCCCGCCAAAAAAATCAAAATGCCCTTGAGGAGGATCGCGCCGGCAATTACTGGCAACCTGATTGCCATGATCCTGCCTCTGCTCTGCTCCGCTTTGGATGGCCTGTTGGTCGGTTTGCTGGAGGCCGCCCTCCCATGTCCCCCAGCAAGCACCTCATCGACAAACAGTGAACCCAGACCAGACCAACAAAGGGACCAAAGAATCAACTGTGGCAGCAGAAACAGAAGGACCAAAGAATTCTTCAGGGTCTGCTGATCAAGGGGGGGTCAGTCTGCTACAGTTGTGGTGATCCATCCTGGACACCGTAAGTCCATGTGTGATGGAATTAAAAATAAGTGCTTCATCTGTAAGGCTACTCCTCATCAAGTACGTAGATGCTTTGCTTGTCAAGAAGGGGCCATCATCAGTCTGCTGGGTACATTGGCAGTGCAGCTCCAGGGCTGGGTTTTTTTTTTATCAGGTTTCTGCTACTGTTCTAGCGATGAGAGTTTCTCGTAGAATCAATTAATTAAGGAGGATGAAGCAAACCAAACAGCACGTACTAACTGACCAACCAACCAGAAGAGAGTAAGAAACCATCCAATCCAACAAGGAAACAGAAGCGGCTCTGGCTCTGGTCTCCCGCCAAAACATGAAAGGAAGCCAAGGAAAAAAAACACGGACAGACGGAGAAGTCAAGAAAGATCATTTTTCCATCAATTAGCAGATTAATTACCAGTCGGGGAAGGGTAAATAACACACGTCCAAAAAGTTACAGCCCTCCATTAGCACTACTACCCTACCCAGAGCGCAAAAGCTGAGCAGCTGGAACTGGATATACCACCTCCTCCTACAAGGAGACCTCTTTCTTTCATCGATCAGGCTTCTACTTCTACTCTAGATCAACATCATGCCGTGGAGGAGCCTTCTACTTCTGCCCACACCGGAACACCAAAAATGGCGGGTCCGCACAAGCACCCGCACCGCCCTCTCTGAGCCCCGAGGCGCCTCTCTGGGGGAGCTCACGCGGTCGTGCGCGCGAGGTACTTGCCGCGTTCATAGCTCAGTCCCCGGAGCGACGCCGAGCACAGCGAGGGGACCAGGACGGCGCCGGGGACGCCCAGGGCCTCGCAGACGCCTTCCGGTGGTGTCGTCTTCGACCGTGCGTCCGTGCCTAGGGATGCCAAGGCGGCGTTCAGGCCAGCAGATGAGGGCTCCAACCCGATCCTGCAAAAACAACAGAAGCACACGCAGCCGCTATTTTCAGCGCGTGCAGAAAAAGGGTTTCCAATGGGCGATGGATGATGGCGGGGAGGAACCTTGGTGCTTACGTTAGATCAAAGCGGTCCGTGTCTGAGGTCATCACGGCACAGACGCCCGAGACGACCCATGGCGGGAGAGCCGCATCCTTTATCTCCATGCTGTAGCACATGCTGCCACCCGCCACAAGAGGGGGATCAGACGCCGCTAATCCAGCTTCTCCACCGTCATCACAAACACTAGACGAGGCCAGGCCATTGTCGGCTTTCCTCATCTCCCTGCATATCACCTGCAAGACCATGTATTCAGGGAGGGTATGAGATTTTCCGAGTTTTTGCACAAACACAGCGAAGCGTTATAAAACATAGTATAGCTGCTTCGATTTCAAGTGGATGAATAAGGTGCTTTTAGACCGAGCATTCTGTGACTTATTAACAGCGAATCCAGCAAACAAAATACTTGACACTAATGATAGATAGTTGTGCAGCAGTAGCACCACGTGGTTAATAACTGGACGTAAATGTGGGTCCGCAAAACCATTTTGCTTGCTGCCTAAGGAAGCAGGCAGGAAGAAAAACAAAGTCGATGGAAATGAAACTACCTCGGGAATATGGAGGGAACCATTTTGAAATGGCACCGGTGAATAGAGCACCGGGACGTCTGTGGCAGATAATGAATTCAGAAAGGATCTGGAAAAAGAAATCACAGGTTTAGATTACACAACATGAAAAACCCAGGGGTTTAAAAGGAACAGAGTGATTATTACAGATTAAGCACCCTACTTGTAGTTCAACAAGACATCATATAAGCCATGAACGCTCTTATTGCCAGTAAATGAAAGGAGTGACTGCGTGGTGTTGTCCACCTCAGATAAAGCATCTATATGAAGTGTCTGCCCATTCAATAGAAAACAATCACAGTCAGTTACTAGCTGCAGCCTTACCAGAGCAAATAAGTGCAAGTTGAAGAATTAAATAGAACCTGGCCCAGGTTGAGTGTTCGGATTTTTGAGAATTCGATCAGGTCGTCTTCGGTGGCCTGCTCCACTTCGGCCTTGCATAGGGGCATAGAAAAGCAAACACCCTGCAACAATGCAGTCATATGGTCACACAATTATGATCGCAAGTGACAATGATGTGTTAACCCGGTACAAAGCTTGAAATCAACACAGCTTGGATTGGCCTGGAGCAATTCGATGCCCTAGAGACCAACATACCAAGTTAATATTTCGTTTCTATTATGGTACTCCCTTGTAAACTAATATAAGACATTTTAAATCACTAAAGTAGTGACCTAAAACGTCTTATATTAGTTTACACAGAAATACCAAATAAGTGTAGAAAATCGACTTCAACAACCAAAAAGATGTTTCTTTCAGTAAAATTGGCAAACAGAAGAAGCACTGAGTTTAATCACAAAAGTCTTAAAGCTTTATTCACATGTGGAACTAGTGTGATGTTGTAACTCATATGTCGTAAGTCCCCCAAAAAAATGGAAGTGGAAAATGAAGAAATCTAGAATAGACTTGCCAACCAATAAGTCGATCTACTTGAGTGAAGTAACACTTAGAAGTTGGAAGCAGTAATGTACATAATGGTTGGTCTGTAACAGAAATGTGGCACTGTAATAGGGGTTTCAAAAAGAAATGTGAAACGATGGTGAGGTTGGAAAAACAAAATGAAGGACTGACCTGTTTTCGTAGTAGTGACCTCATGCCACGTGTAGATTGTGATAAGTAGGCGTTACAGGACTGCTTCTCCGAACCGTTTCCGCTGATAAATAGAGCAACAAATTGTGCTGTATAAACTGCAATAACAAAAGTAATGTTCAGTAAGATGAATGAGGGTGAGCCATAGACTCACAGTCTAGTAGAACCTAAAGATTCAATACTTCCCACGAAAATGAAATATAACTGCAATCGAAGGTAATCATGAGACAAATGTGGAATCTTAACATGTTCAGAATTCTTTGTACATGTACAAAGACAGTTAAATGTTTCATATATATGACCAATCAGATTATTATGAAGGATTGAGGTATGAGGAGCAAGAAGATACCATAGAAGATATTCAATAGATTCTTCCGGAACATGTAGTAAAGATTCTGAAAAGAATCTTCCCAATCCTGATACCTTTTGTCCATGAAATCTTTTTCTACATGCCAGAAGGAGAAAGGGTAAAGATCCACAAAAGTACGGGGATATTTTATCTTGAAAAGCACGCAATAGTTCGGTCTAGTAATTACCTCCTCGTGCAGTTGATGAGAGCATGGCAGATACGATGGGAGCAGGTAACATGGATTGTGGATATACCCATGACTGCAGTGCCTTCGAGAACAAGAATTCCTTGTTGCTCTCTTGCCTCGTGTGTCCTGAACTTTGAGATCTACCTCCAGCAACAGTGCCCCTACAACTTGTACTCAAATTGTGACACCTGTTGCAGGCAAGAGTTATTATACTTTGGACCTTTGAGGCAGAAATCTAAACAAAACCAAACGAAAACGACAGGGTTCAATTTGCAAGTACATTTCAATTAATTTCCCTAGCAACCGTATGCTGTACTAGACATGATATCACTTGGAGCACTGACTCATACAGACACCAATACTTCATTCAAATTTCTGGAAAAAAATTGCAGGTGTAGTAAGCATCCAATGAGACTAAATAACCAAGAGACACATACCATTTACATATCTAATTTTCAGAGTGTCAATCTAAGACATGTCACCGGGTCAATCAAGATACTCATGAACTTTCTCTGGGAACGGTGCATTTTCTAAATGAAAACAAGAAAGAAGCTAATGCATACGCACCACTTCACAGAAGATGATGAAACAAACTGCAGGGTTGTCTTCAAGGTGAGATCCAAAGGAGCTCTTTTTCCTGGTATTGTGATCTTGGAAGGGCACACCTCTGAAGACTTCAAAGGAACATCACCAGCCTGTATGTTAGTGCCACTGGAAGCTCCAGAAGCACCACGAGCTCCGAACCCTTTCATCACTTTGTCCTACACAGAGCACTAGAAATATTAGAGGATGGTTAATAAATACATATACTGTAGTGCACTAGGTAGATGCTCCTAACCATGTCAAATTTACTAGAGCCAGCCTGCTTCTCATCGCCAATGTGAAGCTCTGATACACTCCGCAGAGCATTCTTGCTGCATTTCTCAGCTTTCCTAAAACCTGGTTTTGCTGCTTCCGCGAGCGATGGAACAGAAGAGTCCAACTGGGCAGAGTCGTCATTGGTGCTGAATTTTGGGAGAAAAACAATCCAAATAAGAGCATGGACATCGCATGAAACAAGATCAACTGCCTCTGGTAAAATAATTACCGTGGAAACGGAGATTCTGCAGACTGTGAAGCCGTTACAGCATCAGCAGACTTGGGAACCTTCTCATTGTTCAGTAAAGCATCCTGCTTTGAAAGACATTATAACAAGTTACTTATATAACAAAACAAGTGGTTCAACACAATGCTGTCAAATACTTGGAGCAATGAGCATCATTTTCTTTAACAAGACACAACGTCTAACCTTACAATTTTCTTTCCCAACGTTTCTGGATTTTTTAACTGGGAACACCTCTGTGACACGAGTGCTGATGTATTTGGATATTTTCTGCTGTTCTGGGTTCCGAGGCCCATTGCTTGGCCTATACCCAGAAAATCAGTCAGGCATCAAATTTCCCAACAAAGCAAGCACAAGAGGAGAGCAACATCACGATACACGACAAAAGAACACTTTATACCTATCAAACGCCGCAGAAGGGAGTGACTGATCATTGGCAACCTTTTCAGACACGCGTCGCTTCAACTGCTCTTCCTGCGGGAATCAATCAACGGAACAAGATTCAGTGTTCATCTGCGACCCTGTAGCATATAATGCTTGCAGCAGGATTTGATGCATTTTTAGTGTGTAATAATGTGGCGATGTGAAGTGGAGACGAAGCTCTAGCAGGCCCCATGTTTCCCCTTTGTAAGATCAACTCACTCTCCTAAAATCGCTGAAATACGGAGGTTCTTCACAACACATTCTTCATAAGTGAAAAAACTGACAATGCGGCTGATTCACAGCGCATTTAACTATACATATGCATGTATACCAATTGGTAGATTACAATGCAGCACTGCATCAAACACTTGGCTAAATTCTGGTGCAGTGCAGCTACTCTCTGGCTGAAACCTAAGCGCCGTAAACGGTTGGATGTGGCATCGTTCTTAATGGGTAATAAACGCCTTTCTTTCAAAATAACTGCAGCGCTGCGTCAAGATCTTGTTTGGGACTTGTTCGGCGTCGCGTTTCAAAATAACTGCAGCGCTGCATCTCTGGATTGTAGCGACAAGGAACCAAGCATGGATTGGAGGTATTA